>NW_015150935.1:325311-327218 GCF_000732505.1 Cyprinodon variegatus | reverse complement strand
TAGGAGGAAAAATAAGTAATGAAGTAAAGTATAGATACCTAAAAAGTGTACTTAAGTACAGTAACGAAGTAGTTGTACTTCGTTACTTGACACCTGTGGTAGCTTGCCACCGACAGTGTGAGCCTGAATGACTGGAAGACGCGCTGGTCAAGTCTCGACCAAAGAGCTACATTTTACCTTTAATAAATAATATATATCAGGATAAAAGGTATGTGTAAAACAAGATACATGGGTATATGCCTCATGCTAACATGGTTCCTAGGCAACTAAAGTTATGGTTTGGTGAGGGCGGGAAAGCTGCTAAAGACAACATAAATCTAAATCACACAAGATCACTTCCGGCCATTATTGCTTTTGAGGTCTTTGAAGGATCCAGTCTGTGTCCTTTGGAGGACGCAGCCCCTGGATAGGGACATACCCTCTGTGTTGCCCTTTGATGGGGAGGAAAACCCTCATAGACAAGCCTTAGAAGATGGATGGATGGTAAAAACTGTTTCACACAAACATGCCACTATATGGAAAAGTCAAATTCCCCTTAACTTTCTGTTTGATCCATCCTCTGCAGGAACAAAGGGAATCCGTTTTTTTTTTACTGGCTTTGTCTCACACTGATGGCTTTGGAAAACTGTTGGCCAACTCTTCATCAATCAACAGTTTTAACACAGTGTGTCAAGCTCTGGTGTTCTTTGAGGTTTTTGATTTTCTTTGTTGGTTTGCCGTTTCCTGCCATTATTCTATTGTGGTCTTTAAGTATTTATAATTCATTATTTCTGCATGAAGTTTTTTTTTTTCTTTTACTGCTTTACTTGAGAAATGTTTGTTTTTTTGGTCTTGGCTTTTTAAAGTATCTATTTTTCAGTATTTTTCTGAGGCTCTTTTACTTTTACCCACTACATTTAAACAACAAATGTCTGTCTTCTTTACTCTACTTCCTCAAAGCTGGCTCCTTAATTCTACACATATTGATAACAGCATGACATAACAGCTGCAACAGTCCAGTTGGAGCTCGGTTTGTTTAGAGAAAAGCTCTAATAGAAACGCAGATGCAGATGATCGGGTGGATGGGAAACAGCAGCATGCGACATTCCCCATCCATTCCAGCTTTATTAGATTTTAAATTTACATGTTGATTATGTTTCAAGTTCTACTTTTGCCATTTGCAACTCTAATGTTATGACTCACAGAGATCTAAAAGTATTCATCTGCTTATGCAGGACTTTGGCTCAGTTAAACTTTATCATCTCAAACTAGGCCAAGTCTGTATGTTTTTATGTTATACCTTCCAACACACTTGAGCAGAGGAAAATTAACCTATTTTTAATGCATAAACCTTTACCGTATATTTCATTAAAGGCATAAATATTTGACTTTTGAATTTAAGTACTCTGGACAACATGTACTTTTTAACTTTTGCTTAAGAAAAGAGTAAACCATGTATGGTTACTTTTACAATGGTAATTTTTGTACAATCATAAAGAATTTAAGAATTTTTGGTGCATCAAAAATGCTCTTGAGGCGTGTCAGTGACATTAATGTAAACAAGCATCAAATATGAAGCGGCAGAAGCTTTTTGCTGCTTCCAGCGCTTGCCGTCTGAACATAGCTGTTGGGATCCTGAGCCTTGCCAGAGTGTCAGCTTCGCCTCCGGCCCCGCGGTCGGCCTCCAGAGCGTCAGCTTCGCCTCCGACCCCGCAGCCGGCCTCCAGAACCTCTGCCACGTCTTCGGCCTCTCAGCCGGCCACCTAGGATTCTGCTCCGTTGCAGGCCCCTCGGCCGGCCTCCAGAACCTCTGCATCGCTGCCGGTCCCACGGCCGGCCACCTGAGCCTCTGCCTCGCCGCCGACCCCACGGCCGACCACCTGAACCTCTGCCTCGCCGCCGACCCCACGGCCGGCCACATGAGACAC
>NW_015150935.1:300833-324117 GCF_000732505.1 Cyprinodon variegatus | reverse complement strand
TTTTTTTTTTCTTTAAGTCTAGGTGTAAAAAGTAAATGGTGCCTAATGTTCTTCTTGGTCACTAGCTATAGTGCAGTTATTCTCACTCTCTCTTATTTTTTTAATCACAAGAAATGGCATTAAATAATCTGACTTGCATGAGATCTGCAGTGATTTAGATGTGTTTCTAATTTTGTTTGTTGTTTTTTTCTTTTGCACTGAAAAAGATTTTATCTAAATATCAATAAACATCTTAACATAATAGTGGGGAGAGAGACAATCTGTATCCAGTTAAACCAAATATTCTAAGGAAGCAGTGGAAAGCCCTGCTGCCTTTCAGAAAGAAGGTTCTGGGTTAGGTACTCTGGCTTCCTCCCACAGTGCAAAAACATTACTGATGGGTTAATTGGTTTCTCTTAATTCTCCTTAGGTGTGAGTGTGTACGTAAATGCTTGTTTGTCTTAGCGTTGCCCTGTGATGGACTGGCGACCTGTCCAGGGTGTACCCTGCCTTTCACCCACTGACAGGTGGAAATAGGCACCAGCACCCCATGCGACCCCAGCAGGGATAAGTGCGACAGAAAATGGATAGATGGATGGATGGACCAGATTCGATAATTTTTTTCTTTTCCAAAAAATGCTGACTGGATTTGGAAATAATAAATGCTCATTTTTTTATTTCTCCACACAATTTTGCGCTACTTGTTTGGATTCTTTTAGAGATGTCCGGTCATATTCAGAATTCAAACTTCTAACTGTTCAATAAATAATAAATATTTTTTTAATTAAGAGTAATTATATTATAATTATATTTGACTGTTTTTTACTGGAAGATGCCGGAAGATGTCAGGAGTGAGGTGTTACTATATTTGGGCAAAAATTGCCGCTCCCAGACTCAGTGATTGAGACGAAAATTATTGTTTTTATTGTTTTACTGATTAAAGCTAAATTAATGAAATCACTGCAAACATGTTAGTTTTAGGTAAAGATAATGACCCATTGATTATTCCTTGCTGACCAGACTTTTCCTTTAAATGGCCTAAGTGTGGTAAATCAATAATGGGTCAAAAAATGTACTCTACAGTACATTTGAAATGAACTTTTTTGTGAAGACATTTGCTGTGAAATCTGACATTAAAACAAAACTTTTACAGCAGAAGAGAAAAAAAAGAAAATAAAGCCTTAGATTCCAGTTTTTATGTGTGTGTTGCTGTACTTTTTGTTTTTCAAAATCCATTAATAAAAAAAACATGAAACATTAGCAGATAGGGGCAGCATGCTGGGATTTTTAAATCTGCAGCCACCATCTGTTTTTTTTTGACATTTTTGTGGCTGTTAAAATTTGAACGCTCAACTTTCATTTCCAAGGAGCAGTGGTTTCACTTAAATGTGAAAACAATAGTCAGTAAATCAATGTGTCAGCTCAACTGAGTGGAGTTGGCAGCAGCAACGTTTCTGTCCTGAGCACCACAATTATATCATTAATCATAGTGTAAAGCTTAAAACAAGGGCTTTACGTCTGCACCCTGACAAACATTTAATCAAAGGTGTATCACAATGTACCACCTTCCAGCATTTTCTTTATAAAGTCAGTGCAATTTTGTTTGCTGTCTATGATCAAGTTCACTCTTTTTTTCTTAGATATTAGGGTAGGTAGTTGAACAGAAGATAGAAATAGTGTAATTCTGTAGTGGAAGTAAAATGTAGGCAAATCCGCATGGAGCGGGGAAAAATAAAATCTGTAAAGTTTGTTGTGTATTTGTATTTACTTCCTCTGACTGACATCTACCCATGTAACTTGGCTTTATATGTATATCTCAAGGTTGGTCAGATAGGATGCATTTGACACAATTCCGCCCATTTGCTTTATCAGACGCCCCAGAAAGCCCAGGAGGTGGCCTAAACAAATGCCCAGATCAAAGACTACCTGACAAACAGATCACAGTTGGTGAGACTGAAAGATCAGCTCTCTTACCAGGTAGTCAGAATAACTGCAAGGGTGGTAACTCTCACCATTCCTTTTTACTCTGTACAACCTCCAACTTCCAGTACAACACAGAGTCCTATCATCTGCAGAGATATTCAGAGAGCTTTACAGTCACTGAATATTCTCTTTATGTCTTTTATTTAGCTGATAAAGAAGAGTAGCTCTGTTCTTAGAACTCCTGAAGAACGTCTGGATATTATTTTTCAAGTAAAAATATATCTAAAAATTAAGATAGAGTATTGGCTGGATGACTACATCCTGCTTTCAACACAATCCCAAAATAAACTACATTGTTACATTTAATTAAATATGCAAGTCTGATTTGAAGCCATTTTCCCTTATGAATTTTCTTCAACTTCTACTAGTTCCACCAATGTAGACTCTTATTTTCTCACCATTTATTAATGCCTTTACTTTTCTTGGTTTCTTTCTCTCCCCTCCTACTGGGCAAACAGTGTGGATGGACTCCATTTCAACAGAAAACAGCAAGAAGAGCAATCTATTATCGTCTTAGCTTACTCCTCCTTTACCAACAACACATTTTTATACAGTATACAGGTAAAATGGGCAGTGTAAACAAGTTTGTCATTATTCAGCTACTGCAACTGAAGATGGTGTTGCAAAATCGGGTGCACAGCCACCTATTTATAAATAAACAAGAATTGTGCTCTGTTTTGCCTCAAAGAAATGTCAGCCATTCTACCAGCCAAAGGGCTTTACTGCAATGTTTGTCACCACTCTGTACATCCCACAGGGCTGTGACGCTAACAAGGTATCAACTAAGCTGTATGTTACCACTAGCTTGCTACAGATAAAGCACCTGGACTTTAATCACGTTAAAATGACAAACACTTTGTCCAGTTTTGACTAGTCTGTCACCTTTCCTACACAGGGAGAGAACTCTGGACTGCATGTACACTAACATTCACGGTGCATATGGAGCTCTTTGTCAATCACATCTCCATTCTGCTGGTGCCAGCATATTGACCACTGATAAGATGGAATAGACCAATTAAGAAAATAGTCACTGTGTCACCCAGGGATCCAGCCACTGATCTCCAGGACTATACAGAGGGCACAGATTAGCAAGTCTTAAGGGGCCCCGACAACATCAAGTCTAAAAGGGAGTAAAAAAAAAATCTGTTTTTGGACCTATTGTAAGTACAACTTACATGTTCCTTTTTGTAGACTGAGAGCACTGTGCTCTCATTTTGCAGGTTTACTAGTGGCAACTGGAGTTCCATAATGTACAACTGGAGGTATATCTTTTAGATATCTGGCTCCTCTCCTGTGTAAACCAGCTACCAGTTTTAGTATATGAGGCAGATGCCCCTTTCTTTTTCAATGTATTTTTAATATTAGTGTTAAAACTTTCCTTTTTGATAATACTTAGTTAATGAGGCTCAGGTTATCCTGAGCTTGTCATCCCCTCCCTGTGCATGCATGGGTTGCATGCATGTCCTGCATGGGTGGCTGGCTTAATTGCTCATTCTATTCACCTGTCTAACTCTGTGTCTCATTACCTCTAATCTGATGCACCTGTTTCCAGCTACTATTTATGCTGCCTGTTTTCTAGCCACCAGAGCCAGATTATCTGAACTTAGTGTGATAAGTATCTACCGTACCCTGCATTGTATTTTGACAACCTGATCCTGACCTGTTGTTGCCCCTGGACTCCTGAGTTTTGGTCTGCCCCGTTTCCGCCTGTTTCTGTCTGTCTCCTGTTTTCGGACTGCTGTTTGTACTCTGCCTGTAAACAACCTTGGATCTGTCCGCTGACCCCAGCTTGGATTATCCCCTTGGTACTTCTGCATCTCTCTGATCCTTTGGTCTGGACCCTGGCTTTGTTACCTGCCCTGGATTCTGCCTCTGGACTATTCTGCTACTGATTGCTTCCTACTCTGCTGGCTTCCACCCCACTGGCTGCTCTGCTCTGCTCCTGAAAGTCTCTGGGTGGCTCCTGTCGCATGTTGTGGAGAAACCTTCTGACTGGTTTCCAGTCCTTCCTCTGGACACGGACTGAACTTATAACCAAGTTAGTGATTTGCATGCTAGTTATAGTTTCCCATCTGAGCCTAGTGATCACTAACCTGAGTGTCTGTCTCTACAGAGAATCCAGCAAGCTGGCACCAGCTGACGCCTCGCATTATCCTGGACTTTCAATAAGGCATTTTTTTCCTTACCTTACCGTACCTAACCTTTTCTGTCTGCCTGATTTCTGGGTCTAATAGTCTGACCCTCGACAAACCTATATCTTAAACTATACTGCTATGGGCTTAGACTCCTGAAGGATAAAGGGGTCACTTTTCATCCTTCTGCTTATATCCATCTCTATTCTCCCATTCTCCAGTATTTGTTTAACTGTAATTTCTCTCTGCGTTTTCTCACAATAACTCCATCTGGAGTGGTCCTGTTTGGCTGTAAGTGTGACGATCTCGGCACTGGCTTAATCCCCAACTCGACACACCTGCTCACTCTACCCTGCCTGCTATTATCACTAATTGGTTACACCTCTATATATACCTCATCTGAATCTGTTCCCAGTGCCAGACCGTCCCAAACCAACATTGAGTACCTTCCAGCATTTGAATCTTTTGCCTGCCTACCTATTGCCTGACCTGTTTTCTGCCTTTTTTTCACTGAGCCTGCTTGATCCTTTATCTGTTTGTGTCTGCCTGCCCTGAATCCAAACCAGATCTGCCTCTGGATCCCCGCCTCTGTTCTGCCTTGGATTGCCTGCCTGTGAGCCTGAATCCCACTCAGTCAGTGAGTAATGAGTCAGCCTTTCCCCTCTGCTTCTCTGAACTTATCAGTTAACGGATCCTGGATCAGACCTGGACCTCTTTTCTGGATTGCCCCTCTGTACCTTCGCTTGGAAGCGATCACTGGACGGACTGTCTCTGGAGCTCATTGGCCTCAATCCTCAGCAGGCCATCCACCACTCAATGGCCACCACTGCTTCCACAAGTCACTTCCTCTTAAGAACTCCTGCCCCGAACCCTACACGGAGCCAATCGCCATCTCTGAGACCCAGTAACAGGTTAGTGATCCAGCCTCACTTCCTCTCTAGTTTTCCTGTTACTGATCACTAACCTGTTGTCTCTGCCACAGGGGATTTCCTGACTAAGAGCCGCCTGCCCGCTCCCTGTCCCACACACTTATAAATAAAATGTGTTGCATTCCACTGACCTGTCTGAGCTGTTTTCCTGGGTCCAATTTCCTGTACGTTACAGTATGACCATATTTGAGGAAAAAATCAGCTAGGCTGCTGCCATCAACACCTTCTCTTGTAAGGATGAGGCTGTTTTTCAGTGCTTAGTCCTGTTTCTTTCCTAGTCATAACTATGGGCAACTGAGACAAGCAACTGAGACAAGCTGTATGTTCTCTCTTTCATGCCTTTTAACATGAAAACTGGCTTAGAGCCTGTTTGCTTAATGTTTATTTCCTTAACTGAGCCACATTTGGAGCTAGTTGTGAGAGATTCCTGAGTCTACAGTCTTCCTCTGGATGATCCGATTTGTTTGTAAAGGGCATGATGATATGTTATGTGTAACTGGCACTATAGAAATAAACTGAATGAAATTATATCAGATTTATTATCTCTCTGTCATGATGTGAAACATTTTAAATCTATAGTAATTCACGCATATGAAGCTGTGCTTCACATCAAAATTCAACTAAAATTATTTATAAAATGTGGATAACCTTGCTGAAAGACCTAATTGGGGTAACTCCAGAAACAGTTTATATTCCTCCTTTGATTACCAGTAATTATCTTAAAATACAGTTCTGCCTCCGGAGTGTTGTTACTCTAGTATAACTATGCATCCAAAAATAGGTGTTAGCTTTATGAGGTGTGAAGCTGTAGAATGCTTTAAAGATCAACCAGAGGAATAATGACTGTTAGAGCAGTCGTCTCTGTCTCGCTGCCAACTCATTCCTCTCTAATCAGCTCTGTGAAGTTGCCGGGCAGCACGGCATGATGCCGACGATGAGCTTTCTGTTGCTGCAAATGAATGTGTGACTAAATCAGTGCTTCCTATTCTGCTCCAGCGGCGGAGCAGCATTGTTTTCCCAGCCATGGTTAATGTCTTTGACAGTGAGGCAAATAATTAGAGCGTCTACCTGTTGCCTCGCAATTTCCAATCTACTAACACTGTGTGGAAGAGGAGACGGGAGGAATGAAAGCAGATTATCTTCACTCCAGCAAATCCGAACTCACCCTGTAAATGCAAGCACGCTCAGTCTGCCATGTTTACCCTCTGCCTCAATGTGTGACAATCTGTGCTTTTGTTGACAAAGATGAGAATCTATGCGGTGAAGCCTTAGGCTGGAGTATAACAATGCCATGAGCTTTAAAGTGCTTAATGAGTGAGTTCCAGAGAAAAGAAGGAAATTATGTTACGGCCATTACAGAGATGTGGTGCAGACCTCACATTTAGCACGCTGAATTAGCCAGCAGGTCTTACATGGAAATGATAATGTTTGCAATAGTAAGATATAAAGCAATATTTGAACTTTCTTTTTTTTAAAGGAAAGATGTCATATTCAGAATTCAAAATTCTGAAAGTACTATAATTATGATATTATTACATATTTTTCAATAAATGATAAGTGTTTTAAATAAGAGTAACTTTCATTTCAATGTGCTTTACTGGAGGCATCCATGTTTGTCAAAGAACACTACTGCCACCTGCCGGTTTGTGACGTTGTGTGGTATCGGCTGTTGAACAAGTCCCAGTGCTGTATCTGGTGTTTGTCACAACGCGCTATTATCCAAGTCATCTTAAAAACATTCTTCTTCGAAATGTTGGCTACATATTACGTGTTTTTTTTTTTTCTGGCCAGAAGTTCGTTGGCAAATCCTCTCTCTTTAAGTTGGCAATCCAACGACGAACGCATCCGTGGAGGATCAGGAATCAGAAAGGTGAAATAATAATTTTTCTTTCACTTTTAGCCAATGTATTCCAACATCCACGTGGACATTGTCAGCTTAACTTTAGCTCTGGGTCATTTCAATGGTGAAGTCCTCTGGAAATCTTCAATAATTGTTGTTGATTGCAGATGTGTCTAGTAGTTCCCATTGATTTTGCTCGTAAAGCGGGGAGAATGACGCTTGGCTTACAGCACCATGATGTCACGGCTAGAAGATGGCAGGAGTGAGGTGTTACTATATTTGGGCAAAAAATGGCTGCTCCCTGACTCAGTGATTGTGATGAAAATTATTGTTTAAATTTTTTTACTGATTAATGGTCAATTCATTAAATCACAGCGAACATATTAGTTTTAGGTATAAATAATGATCCATTGATTATTCCTTGCTGACCGGACTTTTCCTTTAAAAAATATCAGGATATCAGGTGTTTGTGAGTAAACAATAATGACTTTACCTCAAATAAGTACACAACAGGTAAACTGGAATGCATTTAGTTGACCTTCTATGTGATCTTCCATTATGCCAGGGCTTCCCAAAATGGGAGGAACTCTCTCTGAGGGAAGGGGTGGCATGAGGTGAATAAATTATCCATTTTGAAAAGGTATTTTCAAAAAATGCATTGTTAGCAATGTTGTTACAGAAATTCCAGAATATTGGTTGTGAGTGTGTGTATGAGTCCTTCTGATAATATTCAACCTGAGAAATGTTTCCCTTTGGCACAGTGTTAGAAATTAAATCTTTTATCATCTATTAAGCAGTTACCATGGCAGTGAGCAGTTGCAGGACCAGAAAAAAGAAAGGAAAAAGGAAGACTGTGACCCCACTGTTTTCACTACAGCTGCTACACTATTTAATAGAATTAATGGGACTCATAACAAAACATCTCCTTAAAGCAACCCTAACCTTGAATCTCATATTGATACTTTGAATTTTATTAAATTTAAGACTCCTGGGGTTAAATTAATCAGCGTAAAGCTATCAAGCCACTGAGAACTGATCTTGCATAAGAACACAGAAAGTAAAACAACAGCGGAGGGTGTTGTAACAAAAGAAATGCCTTTTTTATTTGTCTTTGTCTCCCTCAGTTTAAACTTTATGGGTCTATGGAAAAAGCAAAAACAAACAAACAAGAAAAAAAAAAACAACGTTGGGATAAATGTCACAATAAATTAGCTGTTGTCTCCCAACAATGGATCACCAGCGCTGCTGCTTTAGAGCAATGAGCACCACTGTTTGTAACAGGGGAGGGTGTGCTGGTAGTGACATGATAAAAAATAAATAAAATGTGGGTTGTTTTATGTGTGTGAAAGCCTTGAACCGTGTAATGAGCAGTGAAGTCTCTTGCTGGGAGAGCTCTTCCTTTACACTGTTATTTATTTATCTCCGCCCCCCTAATGTGGGGTTCTTTGGAGACCCCCACAATGCTCAAATTAAAGTGAGAATGCTGAGTGAAAGTAAGACTTTGTTTAAACTGTGATGCAAAAAAAAAAACAGAGAATGAAAACAGATCAAGGTGGCTCTAATTGCATCATGTAAAAAAAACAAGAACTGTGGCAAAGCGGTGGCTTAACGTAAGCCGAAATTCAGTGGGTTTAGAAATGCACAGATGTTACAGGTAAATCAAAGCAATACTGATTATTAAACTATAATACATAGTGATGTGACATTTAATATTTTTCTATATTAAAAAAAGGCTAGTTTTTTTTATATAATGATGGAAAACAAAAGAACAGGTTCATTGAAATTATTTATTCAAAGGATTACACTGAGGTCCAAAAGGAAAGGTTTGGGATCCTCCAGGGGTCATTGGACCCCAAGTGGGGGATGCTAAGATGGTTTTTTTCTAGGGCTGAGTTAAAATTTTTTTTGAAGAAACCAATTTTTTATTTGATTCTCATATTTATTCCTGAAGATCAAATATTTAAACTCGCCAAAAAATAAACTAAGAAAAAAGACAAGAAAATGCATTTTCTACGGTTCTTGGAGTCTATGTAGGGATGAGAGTTCCTCAGTTGATCTGATTTGCTTGGGCTATTATATGATATTATATATTATGTTTGAGTGAAGGTTTCTACAAGAATGTAAAACATTGTGGTTGGTCTGGACAGAATAAAGCCAGGCATACACTGTACACTTTTTTGCCCTTTTCGCGGCAATTCTCTAATTGTGCGTCAATTTTCGATCAGGCCGAGTTTCAGCCTCCTTGTGTGTCCTGCGTCATGCAGGGGTGAATAGTCTCTAACGTGAGCACCTCCCGATCAGGAATCAGAAGAAAATCAAACAAAGTTGTTTGTGGTCAAATCCTGCTGTTGAAGCAGAGCTAGGAGCCTCTACGAGCCGATTAACCACAACTGTTCATGCAGAAACAAGGGAGTTCTTCTTCTTCTTCTTCTTCCAGATTGATTAGACCGACCAGCACCATCTCTCCTCGCTTAGTCCGATGTGTGGTTTTTGGACGTACAGTCCTGGTAGACCGAACAGTCACTTGAGAATACAGAACCGGAAATACTAACCTGAGCACTGCCTGGATTTATTACAAGAAAGCCTATGATTCAATGCCACACACTTGGATTATTGAATGCTTTGACTCTATACAACATCAACAGGACTCTAAAACCACCCTTGAAGCCAATGTCAAGACACTTGTAACAGTCTCTATCAAATGTAGCATATACCAAAGAGATGCTCTGTCCCCACTGCTGTTCTGCATAGGTCTGAACCACCTCAGCCAAATAATCAACAACACCGTCCACGGACACCAACTCAGGAACGGGGCCACCATCAGTCACCTCTACATGGATGACATCAAGCTGCACACTAAGCGAATGAGCGAGACATTGACTAACTGATTTATACCACCCGGATCTACAGCACAGACATCAGAATATCATTCAGACTAAAGAAGTGTGTTCAGATGGTGACTAAGAGAGGGAAGGTAGTTCACACAGATCGGGTCTCGCTCTCAGAAGGAGCAATAGTAGACATGGAAGACAGTTACAAGTACCTTGGAATCCCACAAGCAAATGGCAACTTTGAAGAGGTGACAAGGAAAGCGGCTATGGCCAGCTACCTCTAAGGAGTGACGCAGGTCCTAATAAGCCAGCTCAATGGCAAGAATAAGTCTATAAAACTAAAAAATAGCTATGCTCTACCAGTAATCAGATACCATGCAGGAAAAATAAGCTGGCCAAAGGATGAGATACAGGACACAGATGTTAAGACACAAAAGCTCCTAATAGTGCACGGAGGGTACCACACCAAATCAAGCACCACAATACTGTATGTTAGCCTAAAGCAAGGAGGCAGAGGACTAATGAGCGTAAGAGCCACTATCAAGGATGAAACATCCAAGATCCATTAGTACATCAAGGACAAGGCTCCAACAGACAACATGCTCAGTAAATGTCTCAATGGGGAACAGAAGTTGAGGTGCTAGAGGTTCCATCATGGGAGGATAAACCCACACATGGGATGTAACACTAAAACATAAACAGAGTGGCAGATATAACGAGACAAAGCTGGTATGAAGGAAAGCACAGAGGCCCCCATCATGGCCGCATAGGAGCAGGCTTTGATCACCAGAGCAGGCCCTGTGTACCAGAGCAATAGAGGCACAGATCTACCACACTAGACAAGACCCCAGGTGCAGACTGTGCAAAGAGGCCCCTGAGACAATCCAGCACATAACTGCAGGGTGTAAGATGCTGGGAGGCAAAGCTTACATGGAGCACCATAACCAATTGGCATGAATAGTATATAGGAAATCTGTGCAGAGTATGGGCTGGAAACCCCACGGTCAAAGTGGGAAACACCTCCAAAGATGGTAGACAATGGCCGAGCCAAGATCCTGTGGGACTTCCAGATACAGACGGACCGAAGGATAATGGAAAACAAACATGACATTGTGGAGGTGGGCAAAAAGCAGAGGAAAATCATGGTGGTTGACATAGCAATACCAAGTAACTGCAATATCAGGAAAAAAGGAACATGAGTAACTAGATAAATACCAAGGTGTTGGGATTTTATTTTCAATGCCCATCCAGGTTGGATGCCACATTAATGTTGTGGATTTATATTTTATTAAGTTTCCAGCGAGCTGGGAATTTCTATTTCTGTTACTTTAAAATGTTTATTTCCCTCCCTGGTAGGGGTGGTAAATATCTTATTTAATCAGATATTAGATACTGGTTATAAGCACATGCCTACTAGCTGTGTGTTAGAACAATAAATGAAAAAGTGATTCGAGCTCTAATCATGGTCAAACAGTTAATTCTGCACATACATGGAATAAATTCACCACAACTTCTGTTCAAAATATAAGAGTTTATTAATCTTTCAGCTCCAAGTCAAACACATTTCAGTTTAACACTCTTAAAAGGGAACACTGTTTTTTTTTACATTGGCCCCTTGATCTTACGTTATTACATCATCCATATTAGTCACCCATATTAGTTTTGTGTCATTTGGAGCTGTTCCGAAGATATTCGGGTTTGTAATGTCCAAGTAATATCTTCCTAGTCTTCCTATGGGCAACGAGTTGAAGGTACAAACTAAACTGTTCATAATTTTTTCTTTCTGGTATGCCAGCATTCACAAAGTGTAGCGGAATCACTTTCCCCCAGACATCCATGGTTTTATATATATATATATATTTTTAAAACAAAGCAGAGTGTGTAAGACATATATATATATTCATATACATTTTAATCTCAGGACTAAAGTCCCATCTGCACTTAAAGACCTTGGGATCCCCCCAGAACAAGAAGGAGGATGTGCATTAACTATTTAGATGTGTCATGCATCACTCATCTAAATATTTGAGTGGGAGTGCTTGGCAACAAAACCTTTTTTTTTGTTGACCAGCATGACGGCCATATGGGCAATCACATGTGAGAATATAGGAGCATAATATTATGTGAAAATAGAGAGGGAGGCAGCGCTCCACTGAGACAGCTGACAGTGGGGAGGCAAGTGTGTCAGTGTTGATTATCGCTGGGAGGAAAAAATAGAATAAGCTCATCCAAACTGAATCATCTGACTTTTTTTAATCCCAACATGCCCTGAGGACATTAATACTGTTTGTTTTTATATGCTAACAGTTCTGAAAAATTTTAAATAATTTAAAGAATGGTTACCATGGCTTAATTTGTAAAAAACATAATCAGGTAGTGAATAGTGCTACTTCTGTTTTTATTATTATTATTATAACTTCATTACTTGTGTTCTGCACAGTATAGGCTGAACTTTTTGTGTTTACAACTGTGTTCAACCACTTTTGAATCTTTAAAGAATATTTAAAGTGGCTGTTTTACTACATCAAAGCTCTGCTGTGACGTAGCAGTTGTGCAGCTCAATCCTTATATGTTTAAGACAAGTCAGTAGAGTTTTAGAAAACGAAAATCTGAAATGGGTAACCCTCTTATTTAAGGGGTGTGACTAACACTGCCATTAAACTGTCATAAACATGACATTTGGAGATAAATTTGCTCAATTCCCACATGTGCAATTATGCTTTTCTAAGCTCTATAAATCTGTTTTTGTGTATATTTTTTGTTTGTATATAAAACATTTGTAAACTCTAAAAAAATTTTAGTTACTTTAGGTATTTGCAAATGTGCCTCAAATGCACATATATAAAAAAGCAAAAACCTAGAACAAAACGAAATTACACACATTTACTCCTTCACATAAAAAACTGTTAAATAAATGTGCATGGCACGCTTGATTCGCACTACAACACTGCAGTTATGTACAGATCATAACAAGTGCAGAGAGAGTTTAAATGCTTGGGGGAAAGTTGGATCATCTGGATTTTCTTTGGAATTTAGTGATACTTCCTTTGTAGAACAGATTAAACCACACTGCACTGGGGGCCTTAGCGGCATCAGAAAAATACATTTATACTGAATGCATGCGTGGTGCTGGTCTTGTGTGTGGGTAGGCGAGATCTTAATAAAACATGGTGACAAAGAAACGGTATCTTTAATGTAAAGTTGACATTGTGAGTCAGCAATGGGGCTGTTCCGTTGTGAGTCTGCAGAGGCTTTAGACTTTTTTTTTTTTTTTTGTTTCATGAGAAGGCAGAAAGTTTGTGATTGTGTTCACAGAGAAACAACATTTGCTGGAAGGAATTTAACAATGGAGGTTACCTTCAGGATGCACATGACCTGAAATAAACATTAAACCAGGGGTAACCAATAAAAAAATCAGCGGGGTCCAAATAAAGAAAATCATCAACCAGTAAAGGTCCAGAGACATTTTTAATGATCTGTTACTTTAAACAGAATTTAACGCTTTAATAACATGAGGAATTTATGCATTCCTGTTATACATTGAATTTTTAAATAAGAACAGAGGAGTTGACACTTATATGACTGTGTTCCTGTTTATCCATCAGTAGTTAAAGGACCAGGGTCAGCAAATGCTAATTCTGCCTGTAAAACAATGACAGCGTAATTGTGGCTGTATGATCAGAAGCCTCATTTGGAGCTTTTAAACAGGCTTTTGAAAAACTTTGATAATTTGCTGCTGTAATATTATAGTTTTTTTTTTTTTTATAAAAAGCTAGCAGATGTGCATAATAAAAAAATAACAGAAATACAATTATAGAGCATTGAGTATTGCAAGAAAGCCCACACTGTTTCTGAATAAATACATTATTCTACGAGTTAAGTTCTGTTCCGTTTATGTTCCTTTCCTTGTAAGTATGAAATGTCCCATGCTCCTGAATGCACCACAGCTATCTGACACTCGCCAATGCATCACACTGGTCTATGAACGCTGTGCTGTGAGGAGGCGGGTTTGATTTTCTGCTTAAGACAATGCTTTGCAGTTTCCAATCTCCTGTTGGCTATCACTGTTTATTGTTGTAAATGAATAACACCCGCAAATGGGGATGCATATCTCGGCAGGCATGCACTTTTCAGGATAAAACCGGACCACGGTCCACTAATCAGTGACCTCTGCATTAAACCGAAGCTAAGAGTAATTAGTAACATTTGTTTTGAAAATGTAAGGAATGAAAAGCATAGATATTTGAGTGAAAATGTAATCAGTAGAAGTCAGATGTAGGAAAAAAAATAAGTTATGGAATAAAGTATAGATATGTAGAAAGTGTTCTAAAGTACAGTAACAAAGTATTTGTACTTTGTTACTTGACACCTCTGCATAGGTGTAATATCATGCTTATTACAGTGTGAAGTCAGTCTGACAGTAATAGCCGTTGAAAATCTCCCAACTTTTTTGATCGGCCCTTGGCTGGTCTTTGGATGGTCATTGGCTGGTCCCCTACAATGCCTTTTTAAACACCAATCTTTGTACAAAAATATTCTTTCTTTCATGATTTGTGGACATTAAGATTTAAAGAGAAGCATAATATCCTGGTCAGACTCTATAATTCAGTGAAAGGGTGGAGTCAGAGAAAAAAAAAATATGCACGCCCATGAGAAGGCCAGTGGTTAGAAGTTGGCTACATTTGGCTGGTGTTTGATAAGCAGGGGGACAGACAGTTCAGTTTAGACGCAGTATTTGTATTTGTTTTTTTTTTTAATTCTTTTACTGCTCACCTTATGTAGCTTTGAGAACCACATGAATTATATTTCTATACTTTCTAGACAGTGCTTCGCTCCACACCGTAGGTATAGCCCTTGCTCTCTTTGCACAGGGAGATGTTTTGAGTGGCGGGTCAACCAGCAAGACTGAAGGCTGATTCGACCTCTTTTGATCTCAGCGACAAGCCCAGGAAAAACATTTGGCATTGACAAGAAACACCAACTGAGATGTTCACCTCATCTTTTCTGCCAAGGGCAAAGACGTACAAAGGCTGTTACAAACCCAGTAAAGTGTTAGCATTCAAAAACCACTGTAAGAAAGGAGGAAGGCATGTCTGTGTTCATGCATTTATTAAATGTAAGGCCACTCCTAGAACATGCATTTAATTGTGATGACTCACTGTTATTGGGCCCCATAAGGATCAGTGTTGTTTTTTAAATAAGGGACAGAGCTCTGAGAAAGGTAGACATTGATATAAGTTGGTAATGGTTAACTGTAGGGTGAAGGTCAAGGTTAAGCAATAAAAAAGAATGAAAGTAATTAGGAATGCAACTTATTAATTAACTTATTAATCTAAATATAATCAATTTTATTGACTGGTTAACGATTAACTGATTTCCTTATAAACCTTAGTTGTTTTAATTTAGAGGATCTTTCCACAACATGAAGGGATAAAGATTTCTTTACAATATGCTAAATCATAAAATAGCAAATTTCTATATTTTAACAACATTTTAAAACTGTTGCCTTGCAGTCATTGGGTCCTGGGTTCTATTTCTGCTCTTGTTTCTTTCTGCATGGCGTTTGCATGTTCTCCCTGAGCATGCATGGGTTCTTTCTGGGTACTCTGGCTTCCTCCCACTTCCTCCAGAGCTCCTCCTTTGTCACCAGCCACCTCCAGAGGCCCTCCTTCATCGCCGTCTCCTCCTGAGGTCTCCCTTTGTCTCTGGCCTCCAGAGACTCTGCCTCGCCTCCGGCCACACGGCTGGCCTCCAGAGACTTTCTTTGGCCTTCGCCCACCCTGGGTGGGTTGTTTTTGGTTGTGTTTTGGACTTTTTTTTTTGGGCGTCTGGTATCCGCGCTTGAGTGGGGGGTCGTGTTAGGTTTCTGTTTTCTGTCATGTTTTTCTTTTGAGTATCCAGTTTTGCTTTTCTCCTTGTTTCCTACTTTTTATGGTTTAATTCTTAGTTTATTATGTTCTTTGTTTTTTTTTCTCAGTTACTGTCCTAGTCTTGGTTCTGTTATATTTTCTTTATAGTGTTCAGTTTTGCTTTGCTCCTTGTTTTCTACTTTTAGTGGTTTTAATTTTATTTTTGCTGTGTTCTCTAGTTAATTCTTAGGTTCTGTTTCAGTTTTGGTTCTGTTATGTTTTCTTTTGAGTGTTTAGTTTTTATTTTCCCCATGTTTTATAGTCCTAGTGGTTTAATTATTATTTTGTTGTGTTTTCTAGTTATTTCCGGTCTTCCAGGTTTTTCATTTGTTGCCCTGCTTTGCCCTCTTATGTTCTCCTTTCTCCCTAGCTCCTGTTTTGTTTCTGCTCTGTCCTCACCTGTTCCCAATCTTCTCATTAGCCCTCTCTTTGTCTCTGTCTCCTTTAAAAGCCCTCTCTCTCCAGATTCCTTTTTTCTTGGTTCCTCGTCTAACCTTGTCTGTCTTCCTCCAACTCGTCTCTCTGAGCCTTCCTCCTGGTTACTGTTCTTCCACTAATGACTCCATGTTTTTTTGGTAACGTTTGACTTGAGTTTCTTGTTTTTTTATCTTTGAATTTTGGACTCCTGGTTTCTTGTTTGTTTTTTGAACTTTTTTTTTTTCCATTTTTTGGATTTTTGGTTGCCTGTTTGTTTGGACTTTGTTTGTTTCAGTAATTCATCATTAAATCAACCTTCTATTCACCTCTGCCTTCCTGCCTCTGCTTTGGGTCAACTATCATAAACCAAATCCTGACATGGATGTGTCAGCTATGTTGATACACATAAAATGTTTTCTTACGTATTATTAAGCATATTTATAGTAAGCAACAAAGCAGGGGCATATTAGGTTTGAATAAAAAATATCATAATTTCATATAAACTCAAATTTAAAACTATCATTAACAGAGAGGGTATGATGCTCTGATTGAGGTGGATGCTAAATGTCATATAGCTCTCTGCTTTTAGAGTAGACCCTTCAGTATTTAGTGTTGGGAGGGACTTTGTGCTGTTAGGAGAGCTTTTAAATGGGTGGTTGTAGTTGCTCTTAGAGAAATGTTAAAAGTGATTGTCATTTACTCATAAAACCTTTCCCATCTACCATGTTAACTGCTAGCATGTCTTCTCTTCTCCTGCTCCAAACACTTAGTTTAACGCCCTCCACTTCTCTATCGCCACATATTCACCTTCCAAACACAACAGAGAAGTTCAGCTGCTCCTCCATGAAGCACAGATAAATAGTCCTATTTAGGTGAGAACTGAAGGAATTAATGTTGAGATGTCTTTTTTTCATTGTTCATGAATCACCATCATATATTTTTGATATAACTATTCACACAAAGTCATTTTCTGGGCCCAACAGTTTGCTAGAGGAACTTTAGGGGCAGGTGTCGTCTCTTCTCCCCAAGGTAGAAGCGGATCTGATGGGCATTTTAGGTGTTTAGTTTAGGTAAAACAACAACAGAAAAGCAACAGCCTGGAGCCAGTGTGCAGTTAACAGGAAAGTTTAGTGGCACACCAAAATATTCCAAAGAACGGGAAATTCTCATCCAAAACAAAGCCGCAAAGTAATTGATTTTTTAGGCTGTGGAAAGTCGAACTAGCATATCACAGCAGCACTACTTAACCCATTAACTGTCCCATCCCATCCATGGGGATAGTGTGTTGCCCCCAAATTTACAGCCCCATCTAGCCAAAACAAGGCCGTTAAAGAACAGCTGATGTTTTAATCTAAACATTTTAATGCGTTTCATAATTAATTTTGGTGAGTTTGATGTACCGTAATAAGTTTTACATGAGCACCTGAAACACAAGCATCTAGGAGCGACTCAGTGATTCATAAAACAAAATTATAGCTGTTAATTCTCCCTTTCTTTCCAAAAATAGGATTACATATGTATTCTTCAGAAGTGGGTGTTTCTTTATTGAAAATCCATAAATATTTATAATTTCTCTGTGTTGATTGGTAGAATATTGTATAAATCATCTGTTCAAGAGTTTAATAAGAATCCATTGAGTAGAATAGCTGATACTGTTTTGAGGATTTGAATAAGAGGATTGGTAATTTGAGGATTTTGTGAGTGAGTGTTAACAGCTTTTTGTCTACAATCAAGAAATATGTAACTTAATTATGTCCTTTTTGTCAGGAAATTGTAACTACTTTACATGTGTTGAATGTAAGTGAATGGTATATATATANTGAATGGTATATATATATATATATATATATATATATATATATATATATATATATATATATATATATATATATATATATATATATATACACACACACATCATTTAGAAAGACTAAATGAAACAATTTTGCTGGGAAAGATGTTCAAACCATTTTAGCTTTGAAGGTTAAAACAGAGTAAAATCTTTATTCGTTTTTTTTCATCATGCATGTTTTTTCTCTCAGTGGTATTCAGTGGTTTCTGGACAATTAATTTTAATGTCTGTCTGTCTTTCTTTTCTTTCACAGTCTTTGACCTTTATGAAAGTTCATAGACTGGTGGATTAATTTATTCTCAAGGACAAAACATGCCCCAAAAGACTGGAGTAATGACACAGAACACATGTTTTTTGCTAAATAATGTAGAAACTGGGAAGGCTAGATTTACAATAATATAAAAAATTATATGTAAGGGCAGCAATTTAAAAAAATAATGAATTAACAGTTCATCGTAAATTGTTTATTTGTTTACATTCCAAGTAGTCATTCTGACGTTCTAGTAAACATAATAGTAATACATGGATATGTTTGTGTGTGAATTAGCATTAGTTTTTCACCTAGAACCTAATTATTCCTCCACTTTTGCTTCGCTGGGACTTCCTAATCACAGTCCTTTGAAGTGACCCGTTAGTCAGAAAAGTTAAAACACATGTCGCTTAGCAGCAGGGCCTTTGGGCTGATGTTGTTTTTTCCCCCCATTTTTTTCACTCTTAAAAAACCTTTCCACATCAAATCAAATTGTGCTTTGACCGAGCAACTTCACAAAATTACTTATCCGTCATCTGAGAAACGGTTACACAAATCTCACACTGAGCAGTTGGCATCATTCTGCTAAAAGCCAAGAGCACTTCCCCCTTTTTCTCCACCATTCCCCCCCTATGGACAAGCAAACACTGTCACAAATGTCTTAATGGGTCCTTTCCTTTTTTTTTTTTTTTTTCCATCACGTTTTGAATTTTAGATGAGTCCTGTTTAATCCACTTCATCAGAATGTCAAGCATTTTGCTGAACACTGCTGAGGGCGAACAGCCTGCCTCTACAGTACATGAGGTTTGGAACTCACGTTATCGCTAGGCACTCACAAAGAATAAAAAAAGAAATCTCCCCAACTCAACAGGTAATCAGACATACCATAAAAACCTGAGGCAAGTGGCAAAAATCTAAGAGGCAAAGTCACCTTGGGACCCCCATCTGTCAGCACATATGTTCTGTACAAACCAGTCTGCATGGAAAACAGACCTGGGTGCCATGGTTTGCTGCTTTTTCACTCCTTTTTTCAAACATTCCCAGTTCTGCAGCTTATAGTCCTACTCAAGCTTCTTATATCAAAAACAAAAAGAATTGCAATTTCAACTCGTTCATTGAGAATGTTTTCTATATTCTTTTTAATCACAGCATTTCTGGTGCAGAACCCAACAAAACAAAACAAAAAAAATGCTGTGCTGTCCAGTTTTTTTCTCACTAACTGAATTCCATTGACCATCAAATTTTACAAACTGTAATAGACAAATAACTTAGTGGAAAGACAATGATGTACAAAAATAACATATTTTCAATTAAACTTTTTTGCACTACAATAGGGCCAAGCAATACATTACAAAACACATTTAGATTGACACTTTTAAGACCTCTAAAAGATCGATTTAAGGCTTCTGAGGACTTTCTTTGTCTGGTGCTTGAATTTGTTTGGCTTGCAAAACCAAGTAACTTCGTTTGGAGATCTTACACTTCCCCTGCAGCCAAGGCTTAGCCTCATGGCAGCCATTCAGTGTGAGCCCAGTTTAAACACATAGTTTTTCCTCTGACTTTAAAGGAAAAATCAGAGGAATTTTCAGACATTCAGAATTCAAATTTCTGAAAGTACTTTAGATATTAAAATTATTATATACTGTTCAATAAATAAGTGCTTTTAATTAAGAGTAATTCCAAATGAATGTGCTTTAATGGAGGCATCCACATTTGTCAAAGAACACTACTGCACGCTACTGGTTTGTGACATCACAGTGCAATATCTGTGGTTTATGTTTAAGTCCCAGTGCTGTATCTGGTGTTGGTCACAACGTGTTATTATCCAAGTCATCTTGAAAACATTGTTCTTCTAATTGGTGGCTACATATGATGTGTTTTTTCTCTGGCTATAAGTTCGATGGCAAATCCTCCCTCTTCAAGTTGGCAATCCAATGACGAACCCGTCTGTGGAGGATCAGGAATCAAAAAAGTGAATTAACTCTTTTTTTTTTTCACTTTTTCCCAATGTATTCCAACATTCAACTGCTGGTGAATTTCAATGGTGAAGTCCTCTGGAAATCTTCAATAATTGTTGATTGCAGATGTGTCTAGTAGTTCCCATTGATTTTGCTTGTGAAGCAGGAAGAATGTCGCTAGGCTTACTGCATCATGACGTGACCGCTGGAAGAGGTCAGGAGTGAGGTGTTACTATATTTGGGCCAAAATGGACGCTCAGTGACAGAGGCAAAAATTTGTATTTTTATTTTTTTATTGATTAACGCTAAATTCATTAAATCACTGCACCCCTATCAGTTTAAGGTATAGATAATGATCTATTCTACCTAACCCAAACCCTACCTATCCTTGCTGACCGCACTTTTCATTTAACAAAAACGACTTAGCATATCATGTTTTGTTAAAAACCCTGCATTCAGCATCTATCTTTTTTTTAGTTTAGCATTTTTTTGTACCATTTAAACCAAACCTTGTGAGTGATGTTCCAAGTTTACAATGCCCCCTACACCTTTTGCAAAATCACACATAGAAAATGTAATTAAATTTCACGAAGCACTACTATTTTTTAGTAGATTCTGCAAATTATTCAAATCATTGAAAACATTTTCTTTATCATTTTGCCAATCAGGTGTGATCTTAGGCATACCTGATTCACGCACTGAAGAGTTTTGTTTGATCTAGAGTGTACCACTCAAAACCTCTGAGACGCCAGTAATAATTAGTATGTTAGACACATGGCTTAGCCAAGAAAATGGTGTGAGAAATTCAGATTCTTGAAAAAATAAGGAAAATAATTTTAAAACAAGACAGAAAACTCTTTGAATGGTAGCCTGGCAAGCTACACTGACACAAAATATACTCAGCATATTAGTCTTGTAAAGGGCTTGCACAGCTTGATTTCTATGGCAGGACTAACTTGGTCAGCCTCATCAGGTTACAAACAATCAGATGACTACACATTTAACGCAAAAACAAAGTGCTCTGGGTTTGCCATTTTGTAGACCATGAAACATGTCAAGCCGTCAAAGAAACTCTGCACTGATATAAGGTGTGCTCTCTGTTACATTTTTAATTTTCATTCAAAGATTACTCTGTTGCGGTGTAGGCTTTTTTGTTTTCCTAGTAGAAAAAAACGCTGCTGAATTCTTGGTAAATAAGGTGCTGACCTCATGCTTCTTAAAGTCGCCCCCCCTGCCCTGTGATTGGTCCGGCCAGATCTGGCAGGAGTCAACAACACTTTATTAGACTTGCTGGCCATGCCACATGAATGTACCAAGAAACATTTTAGCAGTCACAATATCCTGGAGGAGGCATGTGGTTAAATACCTTTAATTGACTTTAAAAGATGGCAGCAATGATTGAGTTTTTGCATACCAACTTAACACAGTAGACATTCTCTCCTAAATTGAAACACAGACAAAAACATTGGCACGAAATCACAAGAAAAGTTGTCTTCAATTTGCTCACAACTTTATGATTTTGTCAAAGTTTTTTGTGGAATTCTATACTGTGGGATAATGCACAAGACTGGTACTAATCTGGGCTTTGGGTCTGCAATATGTCTAGAGCAGGAAGAATAAAGCCTCACAGAGAAGAATGTCATCTGTATCCAGAATTATTGGCGAGACTAAGTGATGTTCTGGAGCTACTTTAATTTTTAAAGCAAACCTGCATTGTGAAGGAGGAGGCCTGGGGGAAAATATTACACCACCTCTGAGGAAAGGGAAGCTTATGCATCTTTGGACCTTCAAACTGAACAATGATCCAAAGCAAATCTCCAACTTCCCAAAAGCTTGGTTGCAGAAGATATCAAACAGCTATTATAGTTGCCTGAATTAGACTCAGGGTTATTGAAAATCTGTGGTGGATTTTCAAAAAGGTGGAAGCAGCACACAAACCCAAGAATGTAATGAAACTTCAAACCTTTGCACAGTATTCCTCTGAAAGGGGGAAGCTGGTGTTTGGAACTCAATGGTGTTTGCAGTATTCTATAGCTGCAAAAAGCTGCCCTAATAAGTTAGAATTTTTGGCTTTTCATGAGAGGATTTATTCACTTAAAGTAGGACATTTTCATTTAAGATACTTTTTTTGTGATCCATTGAAATCAAATGTATTATCAGTCATATTGAGTTATTCAAATTGTTTTTTTTTTCATCGTCCAGTGTATAAAAAGTTTTTTGTGAAATGATGTATTTTTTAATGTTGCATTGGCTGCACGGTGGAGCAGTTTGTAGCACTGTTGCCATGCAGCAAGAAAGATCTTGATTTGATCCTAGTCTTTCTGCTTGGAGTTTCCATGTTCTCCCCATGCATGAGTGGTTTATCTCCGGGTACTCCAGCTTTCTCACACAGTCTGAAAACATGGCTCTTAGATTAATTTTTGCTTTATTTCTTAAAATTTGCCCCTTAGTACCACTGCTCAGGTGTCAAAATAGATTAAAATTCAAAGGGGTCTGACATTAAAAAAATTCAGTCGAACAAAAATATATTTAAAGGAAAGATAGTAAATGTTTTAATAACAATACAAGGAAACAATTACATCATATGTAAATAGATAGAAACAAGAACAATGAGAGAGAAATACTCAAAGATCTCTGCACCTTTTACCTGGCTCTTTATCCAAAAAATGAACAGTATGCAATGAAATATTTTCTCTGGATATAATTTAGGGATTCCTTTTAAGAGAAATGAAAGGAGGTTTAGTATCACCTCTTGTGAACTGGAAGAAATAAAATTTTGATAGACAGACAAATTTTTTACGCTTGGCGAATGATGATCTGCCCCATTTAGTTTAGAAGCAGGAAGAGCTGTACTGTTGAGAGCGAACCATCATTGTGGAAAATAAAGTGCAGACTCTAAGCGTGCACGAAGACGCATTCCTGCTCAAGTACAGCTGGAAGATCAGACTTTGTCAGAGTTCAGCACTCAGTACCGGACCATTTTAGATTATATTCACCTCTGTTGCTGATGCCATGGTCCATCTGTTGTCATGCAGAATGTGCACTGCTGCACGCCAGGTGGGCTGCATGACCAAACAGGACGCAGCAGCATGGCTGATACTGCTTAGCAGATTACAGCACAGTGATGCATTTTAAACGTCTGACTGACATCCTCGTACTCGTACTCGTCGTCTCCCGCTTTATCCGGAACCGGGTCGCGGGGGC
>NW_015150935.1:285860-297439 GCF_000732505.1 Cyprinodon variegatus | reverse complement strand
TGTTTTTGGGTTGTTCTTCACCACCAGGTGGCGCCCTGTTCTCGTTGGTCCTCCCACACACCTGCGGCTGGTTGGCTCATTACTGAGGACTATTTGAGCGGTGGACTGTCACTACCTCGACACCAGAGTGTTTGCCAGTTTTGGGTACTTTAGCCAAGTTGATTTCTGCTGAGTCTAACTGAGTCTTCGTTTTCGCTGAGCATAACCTTGTTTTTGTATTTGCCTTTTTCGGCAGGAAGCCTTCCTGCAAGCGAGATGTTTGGCCTTCTTCCCCTGGAAGGATTGTTTGAGTCTCACACTGAGCAGGGGATTAAGCTCCACAAGTTCTGTTCAAGTCCTACTGGATACCCAAGTGACAGTCCAGTCAAAAGCTCATCAGGATCCAACCAAGTCTAAACCTGTCCGCCCTCCAACGAGTCTCTACCTCTGGATCAACCCACACTAACTGGATTCTGGGAGAAGAGGTCTTCTCTATCAACGTGAGTCCTGTTTTCTCTGTCTCTCCAGCCATCGCTCAAAGTTCCCACGGATCCTGAACTAACCACTGATACTTCCCTCTTCCAGTTCCGGTTCACCAGCACACTGAGTTTCCTGAATCCAACCCCCACTGACCTTATCAATAAACCTGTTCAAACTTTTACCCTGGTTCTCTGAGTGGTTTACTGCATGTGGGTCAGATCTCTAAAGAAAATCCTGAAACTAAAACCCATGAATCATCAGGTTTTCGTCATCAAAGATCCATATTTAGCTGTCAGTTTTCATTATCCTCATGAAAAAAAGGAGCGACAAGGAAATTATTGTGTCATTTTCATCATTGATGAAATAAACACTGCCTCCAATAGGTTCCTCTGCGGAAGATTACTATTTTAGGCTCAGGTGTTAGGCTTAGGACTATAGTGTGAATTGAGTTTTGGTTAGGGTTAAGTATGTACTTGTAATCGTTAGGTTTGGGGTAAGAATTAAAGTTAAGGGCTGGTTATACCCCCGCATCAGTGTGTCGCAGTGAGTTTGTTGTAGCTATGATGCCGGCATACCCAACAACCCAAGAGGGACAATCATAAACTAGCTGTGGGTCTAGATACAGCCGTGGCAGTGAGGAAGTGGGGCCAAGTTTGTCCGACAAAGGGGGGATGTGAGGGCGAAAAAGAGCGGGGATTTTCTTATGTAGTGAAAAAGTGAATAATACATAGTCTACAAAATAATGCCATCTGTACCCTGAATCATTGCAGAGACTCAGTGATGCTCTGGAGCTACTTAAATTTTTAGAGCACACCCGCATTGTGAAGGAGCAAGCCTGGGTGAAAATTAGTGATGTTATGAGATGACCCGAGTCTTTGAGGCGTGTGTCGAGTAATGGAGGGGGCGTTTCCCCAAAAGCACATATCGAGGCGTGATTCATTTAGACGAGGGGCCAAAATTGATGACGTCCGAGGCCTTGCTACCGTGATACCACGTGACCGCTTCGGGAACCGGGTAATTTTGACAGGCATCTAAACAGCCTCAGTATTTAGTCAAGATTATGGAGTTTGGAGGATCTGCTGTCAGTTGGATAGAGTTTGGATAGATTCTAAGAATAGATTGGTTGGAAAAAAACAACCAAACTATTTTGGTTAGAATAAACAATGTTATGGTCAAACTCTGAGCAAGCCACCGGACACAGTTAATGTCAACATGTCACTATTAAGTAGTATTTTCTCCATGCCACAGTTATCTACATAGGTGGTCTCAATTGCAAGACTCAGACTCTCACTCTAGAGGTTGATAGTTAAAGACCTGTCTTTGACTTTTGAAAGTTGTGATTATACTTAATTTTTTGGCTGATGAGACTAATTTGCATTGGTTTGCCGGAGTGAAAATATAGATTGGGTAAATTAGGTCGGTTTAGCCAACTTCCAACCTGATTAAAACCAAAAAACCTGTAAAAACTATCATGATTGAATAAAAATGACTAACACCTTTCATTTTGCTCATCATTGCCCAATTTGCACAAACACTTTCACTGTCTGTTTGGGTTTATTCACTAAAATGGCTGAAAAACTGCGCACCTTAAATGATTGTTCTAAGAAATGTTACGCTTTCAAAAAATTACAAAAGATTTTTTTATATACACACCAACCATTAACAATTTCAAAGGAACTTAAAAGGGGAAAAAAAGAAAAACAATTGCAAAAAAATCACAGATTTTATGACAAACTGTAGTTCTGCTTTCCACCAGTAGGTGGTGACATGTTCACATCAAGCCTCATGAACTGTGAGGATCGTTAAAGCAATTTGGCCAAACGGTTCAATGCCTCATGAGGCTTCATCTCACCATCACTAGTGAAAATATTACACAACCTCTGAGGAAGAGGAAGCTTGTGCATCTGTGGACCTTCAAACTGAACAATGATCTAAAGCAAATCTCCAAGTGCCCGAAGGCTTGGTTGCAGAAGATATCAAACAGCTATTATAGTTGCCTAAATTAGACTCTGTCAGGATTTGGTTGTGGTGTGAGGACCCAAACGCAGAGGCAGGGAGGCAGATGTGAGTTTCTAGATGATTTAATGAAGGGTAAACTGAACACAGAAGCATGAATCCAAAAATCAAAACATGAAAAACAAAGTCAAACAAACCCGAAACCATAGAGACATCTGGGGAAAAAACAATCACGAGGAGGAGGACTCAGAGAGACGGAGTTAGAGGAAGTTAGAAGAAGAACCAGCACTGAGGAACTGAACAGAGAGTGTATTTATTGGAGACTAAAACAAAAGAGAGGACTAACGAGGAGATTGGAAGCAGGTGTGATCAGAGGAGACAGGAAAGGAGCTAGGGAAAAGGAGAACACAAGAGGGCAGCAGAGGGCAACAAATAAAAAACCTTAAGACTGAAAAATAACCAGAGAACACAACAAAATAAGAATTAAACCAATAAAACTAGAAAACATGGAGCAAAGTAAAACTGAGGACTCAAAAGAAAACATAACAGAACCAGAACTATGACAGACTCAAAGTTATTGAAAATCTGTGGAGGATTTCCAAAAATTTCATACAATAAAACACTAAAAAACTGAGATAAAAAACCCCTACTACTTTACGGTAAAGTGATTTATCACTAATTGAATTTTATTTGAATGCATCTCATCGTGTGTCTAAACATGTATTTGACAAAATACATGCTGTTTTGGAAATATTTAACTTGTTTTTCTGCTGATGAAATGCAAAACATTACTATATTTAGAAAAAACACAATTTTTTTTCTCAGAGGTATAAGCTGATACAGCCAAGAAATGAGCACTGTATCATTGGGTGATGATCTCTCCTCCCTCATCATTCTCTGTTCATGTGGTTTTGCATCATCCAGTTGCCCTCTCACTGACTCTTTCATGGTTTTGGTGCTGTTTAAAGTTTCTTTTTGAATTTTATTAGTTTTATTTCAATTTTGAGTTGTTTTCTGGTTGTATTTGAGTTCTTATGTATTTTTGTTTACCCTCTGTTGCCCTCTTGTGTCAATCTCCATCCCAGTGCTCCCTTCCTGATTCTTCCATCCACACCTTTTCCTCGTCTGCTAGTTAGTCCTCCAATTGTTTCTTTTTCACATATATACTGCTGCTGTGCAGTCACTCTTTACTGGTTCCTCGTCATTTCTTGGCTGTATGTTTTCCCTGATATTTCCGAGATTTTAGTTTTTCTGTATCTTGTTTTTTGGATTTTTGCTTCTGTTGACAACATTTGGATATTAAACTTGCAAGAAAACTTAAACTTAGACAACATTAATTGTAATTTTGTACACACAGAGTGTATACAAAACAAAACTTAATTTTGTAAAGCTCTCATGACGTTTCCATTTTGTTAAAGCGGGGCAGTGATCAAATGCAAACGGAGAAAAAAAACATGGTGCAAAAATAACAACAAAAAAACACATTGGTCTGTGACATGATTTTGGGTTTTTCAACATTTAGCAGTGTGATGGCACTAGGAAAGAAGCTCTTTCAGAATCTGCAGGACCTGCATTGAATGCTGCGAAGAATCTTCCCAGAGAGCAGCAGGGAAAACAGTCAATGGTGGTGGTCATTGATAATGTTATGGGCTTGGGACACGCAGCGTTGGTATGAAATGTCTTCTATGGAGGGAAGAGGAGCCCTGATGATCCTCTCTGCTGTTCCCACTACTCTCCTCACTTTCATAGAGTCTGAGGCGCTGCAGCCTCCACAACTCACAGTGAGACAAATGGTTAGAATGCTCTCTATGGTGCTTTTGTAGAAGGTGGTGAGGATGGTTGGGGGCAGGTGGGCTCTCCTCATCCTCTGCAGGAAGTACATACACTTCTGTGCCATTTTGACCAGTGAGGTTGTGTTTAAAGACCACCTCTACAGCTGAGCTGTTTATGAGCAGTGGAGCGTGGTTATGCCGGTTTATCCTGAAGTCCATGATGATGTTCAGAATCAAGCTTATCTCTCCACCAGTCCACCAGCTGCTGCATCTTCGTTCTGTAGTCCTGGGTGTTGTTGTCTCTGTTGAGGCCCACCACTGTGGTGTCATCTGTGAACTTCACAATGTGCCTAGTGGTGAACCTGGGGACGCAGTCATGTGTCATCAGGGTGAACAGCAGGGGGCTCAGGATGCAGCCCTGAGGGGAGCCTGTGCTTATGATGATGACACCAGAGGTATTCTGGCCGACCTGAACTGATTTAGGTCTGTCTGTGAGGAAGTCTAGCAGCAAATTGCAGAGGGATGTATTAAAATGCAGCTGTTCCAGTCTTCCCATCAGATGCTGTGGGATGATGGTGTTGAAAGCTGAACTGAAGTCCAGCATCCACACGTGGGTGTTCTTCTCCTCCAGTTGTGCTGGGCTCAGGTGAAGAGCAGAGGAGATGGCATCCTCAGTAGAGGGGTTCCGTCGGTAGGTGACCTGAAATGGGTCGAATGTTGGGGGCAGACTGGAGACAATGTTTTCTTTAACCATCCTTCGAAGCACTTCATCGTGTTAGGAGTCTTTGCAACAGGCTGATAATCATTGAGTGGGTTGACCTGAGGCTTCTTTGGAACCAGAATGATTGTGGCAGACTTAAAGCAGGCTTGCGCTATGGATTGGACCAGCAAGGTGTTAAAAATGTCTGTGAGGACACCAGCTTGCTGACTTTGACACTCCTTGTCCACCCGCGCAGGTATGTTATCAGGCCCTGGGGCCTTTCTTGGGTTGACTCTCCTCAGACTTTTCCTCACTTTAGCTATGTCCAGGTTGAGTGCCTCCTCTCCCTGGAGTGGAACAGCTTTCACTGCTGGAGTGCTGTTTAGTGCCTCAAACCTTCCAAAGAAGTTGTAAAAGAAGTTGCTTTAACTGATGCTGCTCAATGTGTAAGGATGAACAAGCGTCATTTCATGGGCTTGTGCATCATTTCATGGGCATTACGCTGCATAAGTTAGGTTGTCATTGGACATAAGTTCTGGTCTTGTTATGATTATTCTATGTATAAACCCAAGATTTTTATAAATACATAGAAAGTTCAGCGTATACCAGCATTTTAGGATAGGCATACACTATCTAAATCAGCATGTTGTAACAGAGCCCTTAGGAAGTCAGCATTTGCTGCATCTATCAGAGGGGAGGGTGTGTTGTAGTCCGTGATCCCCATATGCCTTGCCACATTCTCCTGTTGTTGCTAGCGTCGTGGAAAAGACCCCAGATTTTCTGGGTGTGGTTCTGCTCTCTAGCCTCAGTGCTTCTCTGTCACCAGACCTGAAAGCTGAGTTCCGTGCTTTTAGCGATTTAGCGAAATCACAAGACTACCCTTAAGTTACTGATTAGGGGTGACTGCTGCTCCTCTGTTTCAGTTACCATCAGTGCAGTAATAAATGTCTACAATTGGCATGATTTTCTCAATCATGAAACACTAAAATCTAATACAGCTTCATTTGAGGACAGAAAATCTAATAGGGGGACTGTCCAAAGAAATCGGCATATTCATCATCATCATCACCATCATCATCATCAACTCTTTGTAGAGAGCTTTGAAACAGCTGCAGTCGAAAACAAAGTGCTTAACATAGCTAAAAATAATAAAACACAAAACAATAAAATACATCATAAAAATATAATATAAGACAATAATAACATTTTGTTTAACATAATAAACAAGGTCACAACAGCTAAGTCCTGACAGTGTTAAAAGCCAGCAGATAAAAATAAGTTTTGAGCAGTGTTTCAAAATTTGTGCAGCAGGAGGCTATTCGATAAATAAGGAGCAGCGATAGAGAAGGCATCACCTCTCTGAGCTTCCTCTTACACCAGTACCTGCAGGAGCTGCTGTTCGGCTGACTTGAGGGACCAAAGATGCAAGCAGGAGTGAAAAAGGGCATAAAGCTACCAGACTATGTGTGATAACAAAGCACATGTAACCCAACATAATAAACAAATCATAATTTGCCAACAGAACATGAACGAGTAGGTAGATTTTGCTAAACCCTTACACTTGCTGTCTAGCAATAAATCACAGTATTTTTTACAGTAACAAAAGTTCAAGTTTATTTATGGAGCACACTTAACGTCATTTCTTCATTTTTTGACAAACAGTTTACATGTGAGACACACCGAAATATAATTTTTTGTTTGGTGTACAGGTGATCATTAACATTTTGTCAAGTCTTCATGTAGACGGTAAAATAATTGTGCACATTTTGTCTTGTTTTAGTCAACTAAGAGCCAGTTTTTTTTTGTTTGTTTTTTGTTCACTGTCTCATTATAGTCATAAAAAATAGCGTTGTCAGCATTGTTTTCATCAGCGTCATACAGTAGTACCCATTCAAAATGTACCGAATTCCTTGATGGGTCCTTAGCTGGTCCTCTACAATTCGTTTTTAAACATCAATATTTGTACTAAAATATTCATTCAGTCACGATTTGTGTAAATCTCAGCCATTCTTTATGGTTTTATTGATGCATCATCTGGTTCACTAATGGTTATGGGTACACAAAATCAAATATCTGGGGGTTCAATAGGTGAAGACCCCTTTTGAAATGCTTGTGCTATCATGTTTATCTGATGTTAATTCAACCAGTTTTGTAGGACTTACATGTCTTTTTTATTTTTTTTATATATACATATATTTGTTCACCAGTATTGTTGAAATTGTCTTTTAGATAATAATGTGACCAGATGTTTTTTGAGAGTCAATTCATGCTGTCTACATATGACTTTCAAGTAGAGAGAATAGTCTGAGGTCCCAAATAATACTTATTTACCAATGACTTTCTGTCATGCTGTGGCACTGAATATGGACTATGAATGCTGAGGCACAGAGTGTACAGAAATTGTCAATTGCATACAGAATAAATATCTCCAAACTCCTAGTGGTGTTCAGATTGGTTTATGAAACACACAGAGAGGACTTCATTAAATGAGTTTTCCTGCTCAAGCAGCTCTATCCAAACCTTACAAACATGAGCTAAAAGAAAAAGCATCACATGCAGTGGATGCAGTTTATTGAAGAGAAGTTTAGGCGTATTTAAAAGTAATATTTGCAATGTTCTCCGGCAAACTGGTGGATGTGTTTTGGTTTGGTTGTTGCTGTGAGAACAGTGTTTTCCTGACTGCATTACGGCGGCTTTAGAGTTTGATTGCAGTGGGGTTCTTAGGATTGCCTAACAATAAAAGCTTCAAAATTATTATCTAATAAAGTGATCTGTAACTTTCTATTTAATAAAATAACTTCCAGACTGTCATATGCTATTCTGTGAACACAAATGCAACTAGCTGTGAGTTAGGACAACGACAGAAAGTGTGATTGAAGTTAAAATTATAGTCATTTAACTCAGCAAACATACATTATGGTTTAAATAACTTCCATCCAAAGTATGAGCATTTATTATAAAAATTCAATCAACTCCAAATCCATAACATTTCAGTTTAAAACTCTTATATAAGGATGAAAACATAAACTAAAGTATATCGTAAATAATGAAGATGATTAAAAACTATTTTGAAAAGTGCCCTGCAAACTGCAATGTTTCCATTTAAAAGATTTGTTTTTAGAATTATAATTTGTGCAATTTAATGGCTGTCTGTTGGTCAGTGACCCTCACCTTATGTAGAAAGATGTTGCAGAACTAAAGGGCTTTTGAGTAAAAGACAATTGTGCCATAAGTGCCAAAAAATCATAATCACAGATTCTTCCTAACTGCTGGTTTTAGATCTTGTAACAATCAAATACATTTAAATTTGAAGTTCCTGTTTTCAATTCAGATTGTAACCTTTTTTAGTATAATAAGTTTTTTATAGGTTCTTATGATGTGGGAACATTGTTGCTTTTGGCTTTAATTCAGTGTATGTGGCCCCTTCAATTCAAAATGAACAATCTGGTTTCATCCGTACAAATCTTGCACCTCTCCTTAGACTGTTGTTTCTTTTAGAAACCATAACTTTTTAACAAAACCATTTTTCCTTAAACAAGAGGATTGTGGTTCTTTTTTTTTTTTTTTTGGTGTTTTGTTTTGTTTTGCATTTTATTTTCTGATTCTGACACTGCTTGTTCTGATCCTGCATGAGAAATCTCACCAACCTTGGGCTGATCTTTGGCTGACTTTTATTTGTATTTTGTATTTGTATTTTATACTTTAGAAAGAGTTAAACAGTAGATTTAAAACATTCTAGATCTTAACTAAGCAGCCTATTTTTGTCTGCATTTTGTATACGCTCCCCTTCTTTAAATAAACATTTTAATGAGTTAACGTTATGAATGTTGTCTGAATTCAAGCACCATTGTTAAATTCCTAGACAAGTGCACAACACCACACTTGGACAGCATGTGTTGCCGCAATCCTTAAATAAGGCTTTTTTTTGCATCCTTCTCCGTCTTATTAAGAACCCCACTGATCAAATTATGCACAGTTATTTTTTTTTAAACTCACCCTCTGGAATTAATATTGAAATTACACAAAATCAAGCAGCTTACATGTCATTACCACTGTGTCTTCTTGTTTTCCATTTCATTAATAAACCTAATAGTAAATTATTTGCCATTTTAACATGCTATGTTTGAAACATGACTTATTTTTGATTATTCAGGCTCACACAAATGCCACATTATTTGACCACATTGACTAAATGTGATGGAACAGAGTGCGTTAGGTCTTCCATATGATGTCTGAAGCAAACAAACAAAAAGTGTGTTCAACCAGCACAGAACAGAGTGATAATGGCTCCCTGATGTTCGGGGAGAACACAGGGCGTTTTATCTGAGACACCATTCATCAAACCTAACTCCACAAATGCACAGGGAATAAATAAGCAGCTCTGAACGTTTATCTTTGGGGTTCATGGGTGGGAAGAGCTGCATGTATAGTAACTGTCCAAACTGTTGAAAACAGAGGCAACAAAATTATGCATTAGGAAGTATTTAAAAAGCAACAACATAAAAGTGAAACATATTCCATAAAAGAGGCTACTTGTACTGTAGAGATGATAAACCCTGTGGAGCTCCATACTCTGCTGTAAATTATTCATTAGAAACAACCTGCAATATGACAGATACATGCCATTCAAAAACATAGAATTAGTCAATAAAGACCAAACTCAATATCTGCAAGAATTTAGAAAAATAATTCAAGGAATACTAAATCTGGAATACTAAGGAATACTAAATCAGCCACCCCATTAACCCTTTGGAGGGTTAATGGGATGGCTGATTGTCAAGATAAAGCCATGGATCAGCAGCTTTTATAACAGCAAGGGTCTACTTCTTGAAAGTAAGAATTGGCTTCTTGGTTGGTGGGAAGATAGATCAATGGATTTAAGCAATATGGAAATTAGTCAAATAAGGACATAAACATATATAATTTACATATTCCATTATCCTTTTAGATGGCAGACCAGACCTTGAATAAACGTATCTTATACTCCTATATTTTTCTTTATATTGTAGGAACAAAAAAAAGTATGATCCGAACACAATTTGGATGGATGTGACCTCTTTCCCTACCAACTCTATGCCAATCAGTGCATTCATTTTTTATGCAAGATGTTCTGGGAGGTTATTTTTCCCATTCACTTTTTATTGATAATATGTTATTACAGTGCTGTACAATCATTCAGAACATATTTGAATTGCTTAATGTGATGACACATTTAAAAATGATAAACAAAATCACAGTCAAGAGAAATATAGATATATGAAAAGTTGAAATGTATAAAAATTTTATTACTTATATGTATGTTTATTATTCGTGTAGATATTTTTGTATGAGAGAATTTGCTGTTTTGCTGTCTTGATTAATTTAGTTGTGTTGAAACAATCTAAATGTAAATTGGACCTCTCTATCTGTGTCTTCCAGACAATAATGAGAAGAGAATTTAAATGACCTGGTTCCTTTTCATCCTTTGCATTGTTGAAATTTACAGAAAGATGACTGTGGTGTAAACAAAAATAAATTGTGGATAGGAAAAGAAAAGCACAAGACAGGCTTTACCAGATTCACATAGAAGATGACGTTTTGGCAGCATATACAATGTAGGTGATTCTGTGGTTGTAAAGTCCTAGGTGAAAATAGTCTCTCCACTCTCTCTACAGTCAAAAAAAAAATGCTTGTTATAAATGTTTCTTCGGGGTTTCTATCCATCCAAAGCCAGAAACTTAGGATGGCTTAGGATCCTATATTTGTACAAATATACAAACTTATTTTTTTTATTTAATATTGAAAACATTTTAAATAAAAACTCTTTGAGCTCTATAAGAGCAGTCTGAATAGGAGGTCCACTCATGCACAGAGAGAACATGCAATTCCACGCATAAAAATCTGGGCCACCACTGATCATGCTACCCACTGTAATGGGAAGTTATGGACTAAAGATTCTACATACACACTCTTTTGTTGACTTGGGCCTAGACAACACAAAGGAGGAAGCAGAGATCATGAATGTTTTGAAGTGACTAATCACTAGATAAAGGCTAACGCTCAAATACAGTTTTTACAAAAATATGTATGCTGTCACACTGCTCTCTGAAAGGACCTGCAAGCTCGGGTTTTTTTTCAAAGATCCATATGAGGGCAGATTTTGGGTCAAGGGTAGCACTTGTTCAGTTCAAAGTTTGTGATAACAGCCACACAAACACACCCATCCTTCAAAGTCCTTCAATTGATGCATTTTAAAGAAAAAATGTTAAAATTTAATTGTTAATATCCAATTAAGTTAAATTACTCATCAAGTCGGCACAAAAAACTATGCTCGGAAAATGCTATTTTCAGGACACATGGCTTGACAAAAATGGAGCTGGAAAGTCATATAAAAATGATTGGAAAGATCATCATAAATTTTGGTTCATCCTCTGGAAAGATGGAGCAAATAGTATACTTAGACAGATTGTTTTGTCATTTTTTGCACACAGAGTGTATACAAAATGAAATTTGGCTCAATACAGCTCTCAAGACATTTTCATTTTTAATGTGCAGCAGTGATAAAAAGAAAACAGCTGTGACAAATGTAAACTCACAACTGTTTATAAGTTACAGTTTCTAACATTTTTTTTTTAACAGTGTCCTGTCTGGCAATGTGGCAATAAGAATAATTGTCTTGATGCCAAAAAGAGCCCAACAGATTTTACTTTCAC
>NW_015150935.1:277766-285583 GCF_000732505.1 Cyprinodon variegatus | reverse complement strand
AAGTAATATTATTAAATCTGACATGTACTCTGTGTTACCTGAAGATGTGAATGTGGGGTTTCTGTTTGGAAGTGAATCTCTGAGTACCTGGAGCCTAGCACCTGTAATTGTTTGTGAGGGTGCACTTGTGCAAGTAAAGTTTATCCATAGAAAAAATGCTCAATAGTGGTTGTGGAGAGCCAAAGAGGCGTACCCCCAGAGCAATGAGTCCAGCGCCAGGAGACCCAAAGCCCCAGGCGCCCGAAGGGACCCCAAGAGCAAAGGCAACAAGGAGGAGTTTCCAACATTTAGGGTTTCCTTATTTGTTATAAATCCCATTTTATACAAAATTCAGCAGTCTAATGGCAGTGGGGAAGAAACTGTTCTGGAATCTGCTGGAACCACATCAGATGCTTCAAAGTCTTTTTCCAGAGGGCAGCAGGGAGAACAGTCCATAGTGGGGGGGTGGGGGTAATTTATGATGTTACGGGCTCGGGACACACAGCGCTGAGATAAAATGTCTTTAATGGAGTGAAGAGGAGCCTCGATAATCTTCTCTGCTGTTCTCACCACTCTTTCATCTTCTTCCAGTCTGAGACGCCGCAGCCTCCACACCACACAGTGAAACAGCTTGTCAGAACGCTCTCTATGGTGCTTCTGTAGAAGGTGGTGAGGATGGGTGGGGGCAGGTGGGCTCTCCTCATCCTCCACGGGAAGTACATGCACTTTTGTGCCCTTTTGACCAGTGAGTTGTTGTTTACAGCCCAGGTGATGTTGTCTGTGATGTGCACCCCCAGGAATTTGGTGCTGCTGACCACCTCTACAGCTGAGCTCTCTGGGCACATAGAAAGGTCTGCAGTTAACAGTCATAAAATCAATGTCTTGAGAGCAGAACTTGCGACCAATTTAGCATTCTTACACCAGCTGCTGTTGATGTAAACACAAAGCCCACCACCTATTGGCATGGTATATTTTAACCCCTCCAAGCTAAAAGCATTGTCCGGTATTGCTGGATGCAGCTAAGACTCCGTCAGAATTATGGTATATCAGTAACAGATCTCCTTTTATGAAGAGAGTTTGAGTCGGAGATTATCCATTTTGTTATCCAACGAGCGGACGTTGGAGAGCAGCTATGATGGTAGCAGTGGTCTGTGGGGATTTCTCTGTAGCTTTGCCGTAACCCCCCAACTGCAACCTTGCTTCCTCCATCTCGCGCATCTCTTCCTCTGGCTTGGCCTGGTAAGTGGCTTGGCCTGTTGTTCTGTTTACATTCGCCCATAGCACGGCATCGATGTCTGGTTTGTAGACTTAAAGAAGGCCCAGGGCCCAGAATCAGTCTATGATTTAGGCTGATTTTAAGGCATTTTCTGGCAAGATTAAAGGCTTCTAGATATGCCTTGAGTACCAAGACTTGTTTCATACTCCTTTAGCAAATATATTGTAATGTTCTTTGAGCCCTGTCTGTTTCACTACATGTTCTAGACATATCAACTGGGCTTTATTTTTTAATTGCTTGGTGTCTGATTACTGTACAGTACAGTATACAGTAATGGTCAGGATTTGAATCAAGAAGTTTAGGTTGAAAAGCCAAGGTAAATCACATATCTATTGAATTTAACACTGTAGTCACACAGTTGAACTCAGGTGGTTTAAGTAGTAGAACGTGCCACTTGTGCTCATTTAAAGTGTTTCCTTTATGAATTATATTAGTGGATGAGTCCCACCCACAGCAAAGCATTCCTATGATGCCTTATTTTAAAATAATGCTAGAGCACACCATGAGCACTTATTTCTCTCTGATCCACTACCTTTAGCTCTCTTCCTGCACATCTGGTTGGCTTGCACTCTGTGCCCCTTCCTGTACATGCTCTAAATCAATCTTTAGTAAAGTGTGTTAAAGAGAAACACCTTTTTTTTTTACATTGAGCCCTTGATTTTACGTTATTACATCATGTTCTACTCACCCATATGAGTTTTGTGTCATTTGGAGCTGTTCCGAAGATATTCGGTTAGGTTATATCCAAATAACGTCTTCCTATAGGCAATGAATTGAAGGCACAAACTAAACTGTTGATCATGTATTCTTTATGGTACGCCAGCATCCATAAGATGTAGGCGAATCACTGTCCCCCAGACATCCTTGGCTAAATTTTTTATATTTATATTTTTTCAAAACAAAGCGGAGTGTGAATGTTGTCATCTGCGCGCGCCGGCTACAATTCATTCACCTTGTCCACTGAACTGCTGCTAGTTTTACTCACATGCCTGGAAGATGTCTAGTGCTACTACCACAGAAGATCTCGCTCTCGAAATGGAATTGAACAATTCAGATTAGCTAGCCGAATTATAGCCGCAGCATAGCTGCATGTGGCCCGGGCTGCCTGTCACAACTTCAGTCCGGCACGCGGATGACGTCATACACACTTGGCATAAAGAATATATTATGAACAGTTTAGTTTGTGCCTTCAAGTCGTTGCCCATAGGAAGACGTTACTTGGATAAAACCTAACTGAATATCTTCAGAACAGCTCCAAATGACACAAAACTCATATGAGTGAGTAGAACATGATATAATAACGTTAAATCAAGGGCCCAATGTAAAAAAAAAAAAAAAGAACAGCGTTCCCCTTTAAGGTCTGTTGAAAGCAAACAGGGAGTTCAAGCCCCACTCCCATGGACTGCCACTCTGGGTCCCTGAGCAAGACCCTTAACCCAAAGCTTGTTTTTTGGGTGCAGCACAATGGCAGCTCACTGCTCCACAAGGGTATGGGTTAAATGCAGAGAGTTAATTTTGTTTCTTTGTACTTGTGACAGTGTAAGGACAATAAAGTTTAATTCTATTATATCTTTGGCTACAGGAGCAGATGGCATGGGAGTGACATTACACTTGAAATAGATGCAGAGCTGCTGGAGTTTAAAAATCAGAAATTTTGTATAATATAATGTCACAACAACAAATCAGGGTCTGAACTGGGTAGGGTGAGGTACCACAGTGGAGTCTAAGCTCTATTTAAATGAAAAAGAAAAACAGAGAAACTAATGTTGACATAGTATGACACAGAATGCTCTTGGAAGGTCTGTTGGTGACTTTAAAAAAATAGTTTTAATTTAGATTTCCAGAGGAATCTTAAATCATTCAATATTCATCCTTCTATTGGGCCTCCAGTCAGCAATTTCTGTCCAGAACTTGCTCCAACCTAGCACTGTCACCCTTGGATCCCTGCTGTTAGTTTCCAGAGCTTGCCCCAGCCACCTGCTGGCTCTCTTCTCCACTTAGCCCCATTCCTGTTTATCTCTGCAAGGGATCTAGGTTTTATTTTCCACCTCTAAACCCTGAACCCCACAACACCACCTCACCTTACCTTTGTTTTCCTGGCTAACCCCAGCAGGTCCTGGTCATATGCTCTTAACACCCACCCATTTTGAAGTAATCCTAGCCTATTTAGCATATCCAAATAGTGTAAGTAAAACACAGCCTAACCTGCATCAGTTAAACATGACTCAAAGTTTTATTTTTTTTATTCTAGAAAATAATAGGTATTTTTTGAACAGCAGTAATAAAAACATGCTTGAAAATAGGCATGTCTCAATTTATTATTACAATTGTTCAACATCATGTCAGTCACAAGTGCAGAATATTTCAGACTCTAGCAAAAACAGTTCCAGAGCTGTGTGGCTTTGGAAATGTTGTATTACCAGCATCTCATAACCTCTCTAAATGTTCCAAATTGTGCCAAATGTTTTTTACTGAACTATTTGACCATATAATAACACTGAAGCATTTTGATTGCCACAAAATATTTATGAGGCAAGTATTTTTCCACTTTTTTTTAGAATGAGCATATATAACAAAAAGTAATAAAAAAGTAACTACAAAGCCAAGTTAGAAATACAATGGTACCTTTATTAGCTACAATCACACAGTATATCTAATAACTAAGCAAAAACACTAAAAACTACTGAAAATAAACAAAATTTAAAGAAATAAAAGGGGAAGAGGGGTTTAAGAGTTTGTTCAAACTCTGTGATGTTTCAACTTTAAGGCTTAATGCATTTAAAAGTGTCCTTTATGATAGCAGCAGATAAAATGTAAATAAACCCTGATACAGATGTAAACTGCAGTGAAAAGAGGGAATGTTCATTCAGTTTATGGTGGAAAATGAATATTGACTTATGAATGCATTAACTATGATGGGGCTGAAAGACCCGTTAGCTTAGCTGGCCCCCAGGGGTTCTGGTTCTAGTCGGGTCCTACTGAATCAAAGAGAGAGTTAGCTCTGGATTTGGCAGTTAGCTTCAGTAACATGTGACTTGCTCGGTCTGTAGTGAGTGTTAGGATTCAGTGAAACCTTTAAAATCATCAGCAGTTGAATCAGAAAACTTATTTCAAATAAAAACAGCCAATCTATTCTACCTGTAGTTCACGCAAGCAGAGCAATTATTAAGAATCAGATGGAAAGGATGGGGGAAATGCAGTGACTGTTTTTGGTTCAGTGTAGTGGAGGCCTTTGGCTCAGTCTGGTTTTCTTTAGGCCCGTGTTCCATCCAGTCCATCCAACAGCAATTCAAAGAGATTTGGATCTATCTGATGCAACAATAAGACGCGATTTGCAAGGGGGTTAATTTTATAACTCACGGTTGCATGTGGGACGTCTCCCTTTAGCTACATCGGTTAGCACGTAGCCGCAGCCTGTAGCAGTACCTCAGTGGCGCTCCTCCTTCCATCTGTCTCACAGGTGGTCATGGTCCGGAGGCTTCTAGCGGCTTCTTTCAGCGTACAACGGCGGTTAGCAGAGCTGGATTAGATCTGCTCTGTATCTGCTGCAACAGAATTCAGGATACACTGCGTATCCTGACTACACTGCAAAAACACCGCGTTCAGCTCCTTCTGAATTGCCGGAAAAAGGCTGTCGGACTAGGTCCAGCGAACGCAGTCCAGATATCGGTTGCAACGAAATAGGACACAAGTATGGTAAGCTAGTGGTTTTAAAACTTACGCTGGAGGGGTGTGTCTTCAGAGCTGCATAGTTCCGTCACAATGTACCGCAACATTGTAAATGCTATATGGCTGTAAAAAATGGTTGCGGTGAGTTTTGAGAGGTTAAAGTGAATGTGATCAAGCCACAGCTCAATCCTGGACAACCAAAATTGGGATAATCTCTTGAAGATCTAGTAGACTGAGGGATGTCAACACCACTCTTCAGACTACCATCATGAATAAGGCACTCTGTTTTACTCCAAATCAAGCTCCGCAATGCTGAGTTAAAACAGTCAAGAAGAGTAAAGAGGCTCCTTCTATTGAAAGATGATGATAAAGAATGGAGCTTGTCACCTTCTATGCACCTTATTGCTGTGCCCCACCATGCAAATTACTGGTGATATGCCAGGTGTGGCCCTGCGATGGACTGGCGACCTGTCCAGGGTGTATCCCGCCTCTCTCCCGTAGACAGCTGGGATTAAGCAAATCAAAAAATGGAAGGATGGATGGATAGATGCCAGGTGTGCGGCAGCACGCAAATGTGGCGAATTTGATACTGGAATGGCGTTGAGTATCATGGCACCATTATGGTAGGACTCTCATTGAAGATGGATACTATGTGGCAAACCAAACCGTTTTCTCCCTCTTTCAACTTTGAAAACAAAAAAACATGTCTTGGTTCTCCTGGTGTATATAGCATCCTTAAAGGAAGGACTATGAATCACCAAATCATGATAGTCTAATCAAAGGACAGGTTTTGGCGCTGAATAGATAATGGAGCAGGTTCTCTGAGGCATTGTATTAAATTGAAAACAACTCTCCCAAAATTAGGATGAGTCAAAAATTTTGTTTGGAGTAAGAGAAGCAAAATTTGTTGAGTGAATGTGACAGTATTAGAAGGATGGATGAACTATGGATAAGTAGACTAGTGGATAGTTAGAGGATTGGATGAAGAAATCTAAGCTAACAGATTAAAATACACCATTTATCACTCTGAATCACTAGCATACTGTATATGTTTATAAAATGTATATCTTTGTTCATTTTTATGTGAGACATTTTAAAGGACTCTGAGTAATCTTTAAGCTCTGTGGTGCAACTTTTTTCTATTAGCAATGTTCATTGTAATACTCAAAAGTACGATTCAATCAGTTTTGAATGATGAGAAAGAAATTTTTGTTCTTAACATACAATAATAGAAAAAAAACTTCACTTAAAAACTTTGGATGTCCTTTGACTTTTAAAAGAATAAGAGAAAAGTTCCAGTATTGATATACCTGAATGTGCACAAAGAATACTTTTATGGTTTCCCTTTTTTTTTTGTGGGTGTTCATTTGATTTGAGTGGCCTCTTAAATGTCATTGCACCCAAATAATCTAATGAAACAAAGCTTTGATTCAAACCATCGCCTCTATTAATAGGCCTAATTTATATTGTGCATCTGCCTGCAAAGAGACTCTTTTATCCACTAGTTTTTAAAACACTGTAAATATGTTATTTTTCACAGTTTTAACATTTACATCAGTTCCAATTAACTTTTATTTTGTCTTAAGTTTGAATTAGCTTTATTTATTAAAGAAGAAAGCCCATGGAAATTTCTGCTTGGCTTTTAATTGGAAAAGGAAAATCAAGAATGCTGAACTTTTGCTCTCAGCTCACAACTTTTTCTTACTTACATTATGGTGGGCAGATAATTTTTCATTTCTTGGTAAGTGGTCATCCCCACTCGATGTGTAAGCTCTGCATCTGATTGCAGCAGCTCCAGTCTGTAGCTGTGTTTCCATTAGAAATGTGCGTAAAACTATGTAGATTTATTTCTAACTTTAAGAATGACACTTTTTGCAACTGTGGTATTTCTACAAAAAAAAATTGCAATTTAAATTGCATGTGAATATGATTCTTCACACAATGATCCCCAAAAAAAACATGGCAGTGGTAGATGTAACACATGAGATACATCCACAACAAACAGCCATGGCTTAAGTGGTCACCATCATCCTCTAATTCTGGTCTCCTTTTTTGTCTTCTTACAAGACAATAAGCTCCAGATCTAGATCACAGGGTATACAAAGTGAAAACAGACAATAGAACCCCCCCCCCCCCCTAAAAAAAATATATAAAATAAAAATAAATAAAATAAAACAAAGACAGGCACTTTGACCAACTACAGTAAGCAACAGCTCAATTTGCATAAAGAAATGTTTATATTTTTGAGCTAAATAAATCCTGAAAAAAATATGGCAAAAAATGTAATGCTTACTATATTCATAAGGTAATCATCTTTAACGGAACTCCAAAGCCAAAATCATTTACTGGTAGTGTTTTTTTCATGATATGAGCCAGAGGGATGCTCAGGGTTAATAAGACTCTGGCACGACCGACTTGGTGTAGGAGCAGACAAGGCACTTACATAAAAACGGATACAGAAGCACTGGTCCAGAACTACTTTGAAATTGAGAGAAAAGTTCATGGTAAGTTTAAATGGCAGCTGCTTTAAAGGCATGATCCAGAGAACAAGCGCAGCTTAGCTTGTGAGATATCAGCTACAATTCAATTGTTTGAGATCCAGAAGTACATTGCACTTTGCACATGACAACTTTGTTGCTGTGTCACCCTTTGGAAAAGTGCAGGGCAAGGAAAAGAGTGTTGATAAGTTTGAGTGTGCCGCCATATGAGAAAACAGGTTCCTATCATTTAGTTTTACATGGTTAAGAAGGACAAACTCAGAAATATTGAGGCAGATGATATGTCTGGATGTGGTTCTTAAAGAAGTTTTACAAGAAGACTGAACATCATGACCAGCAAAGTGGATGCTTATTTAAAAGGCACTGGTGTGATTTGAAGTCAGAATTTCCTATTT
>NW_015150935.1:268434-275334 GCF_000732505.1 Cyprinodon variegatus | reverse complement strand
CTAGCCTGTATGTATTTTTTTGTATGTCATCGAGAGTATTTAAATGATTTTCAATCAGGAAAAAAATGTGCGATTAAAATGCGATTAATCGCGAGTTAGCTTAGGCATTGATGCGATTAATCGCGATTAAAAAAATTTTATCGATTGACAGCACTAATATATATATATATATAAAATATATATATTTTTTACATTTAATGTATTGTCAGATATATTTTAATATATGCTCCCATGAAATATGGTGATATTTGACATATACAACCCTAATACTTATTTGGATTGGTGTATTTGTTGGAGATGTCAATAAAAATGCCTTGGTCCAATACATAAAATGAAAAAAATGCAGCTATATCAGCTAGTGCAAATAGTCCAACATCTCCTGTATTCATTCAGCAATATTGTTCCAATTTACAATTTAACTTGGTGTCCTCAAATTCTAACAGTGGGCACATAGTTTCCTTGATGTTTTCTGTAACATTGTTTCTTAATTTCTCAGGTATTGTGATCCACCTTCGCCCCATGGATTATAACGCTAATAGAATCCCTCCCTTGTTAACAGCAGCTTTGTTGGGATTCTTCAAAATACCAACCATAATTGCTGTAGCAGTCATTTTTTTTTCTCTGCACTGATGTGAGTCCTCCTCCTTCTTTGACATATGACATGGTTTGCTGATTAATTGCTGCTGCTATTTCCTCTTCTCCCAGTGGAAAGAAAAAGAATTTACTTCATTAAAATTCCACAGGGGAAGATGACACCTTTTGCTTTTCAGGTCTCCCACTGTTACTCCCTCTCAGTTTTTTTTTTCAACCTAAGAGATTGATTTGAATTTTAATTTGCACCCACAATGTCATAGCATCTGTTTGTGAAATGAGGTCAAGGAGCTCAAGTTGTTTTACAAGATCGATATGAGGGGATGTAATGCAATAAAGGAAAATATGCTGTGCCAGAGCAATTCCTCAAGGGCTTTTAAATTAAAAAAATTAGCAAAAATGTTTCTCCTGTAACCAAGGTTTTTTTCATTATACCCCTTCTATGCCAATGGAAAGCCTCAATTCAGCCTACATATTTTATTCAGTGAAGATTAAAACAGCTTGTCTAACTCACTGAACCTCATATAGATTGTAGTACCGAGGGGAATTTGCAGCTCCCACACAGTATCCTCTAATAGAAGCTCAACCAGGGTAGAAAAAAACTTTGTTGATGGAAGCGTACATGCACAGCTTTACCAGAGAGCAACTGACTGAATTTTCTGTTAATGGTTTCGAGAGGTTATCAGCGCATGTGCTCAAACTATATGGTGGATACAAATTAATTCACCACAAATCAACAAGGTTTTCTATATAAGCTCAAACTGGTGATTGAAAAAGAAAGTACAAATATTTAAAACACTATATATTTACAAAGGAACTAATTTGATCACTGTTATTTTGAGTTAACTGAGGTAAGTGACATTAAGTGTGGTAAACATAGAACTCCACGATTGACAAGGTTAGTATTTAGCCCTTCCTCTCTCCTATACATGTAGCTATTAGTTCAGCTTTTGTTGTGACTACCTCTATGTGCTGTATTTCATCCTTTTGACATACAAACTGGCTCAGAGCCTGTCTGCTTAACTTTTTTTTTCATTTCTTATGCATAATTCTTTTTTCTTGAAATCCCAGCTTTAGGTTCTGCTGGAAGTATTTTCCTGTTAAAAGGGAGTATTTCCCCTCCACTAACACTGCATGCATGCTGATTGTCACTGGATTGTCCCCTTTTGAGGCATCCCTTGGATACAAGCCCTCTCTTCTCCCCTCCTCTTTCCCAGATTTGGCCTTTCCATCCGTCAGGTCACACCTCCATCCATGCCGTAAAGTTTGGGACCGGACCAAAGCCAACCCAGAATGCACGTCTGCCCAAGACAACTGGTACGCCGACTGCAAGCGCCTACCATCACCTACTTACACCCACGGACAGGAGGTGTGGCTATCATCCATAGACTTCCCATTAAAAGCTATTTTGAAAAAGCAGACAGACGGACGGACGGGCAGGCAGGCAGGCAGACAGACAGACAGACATTACTGGTTATAATAGTACTGGTGTACCAACATCTCAAAAAGTTTGCTGATTGTATTGTTCAACTGTTGGACTTCAAACGTGTGCAGCCAAGTTTAAAAAAAAAAAAAAAAACTCAAGGAACCTTGATTTCACATCTTTTCAGTTAAATCTCTAAATTTTTAAATTTAGTTTTGTTATCAGTTGATGACATTTGGAGGTTGAATATTTTTATGTGCAACTACATATTCCTGTTTCTTGAATACAAAGTGCTGTGTCTTTAAAAACAAGCAAGTATGACCAATACAAATGCTGATTGACATACAACATTGCACTTTCTGAGATTCTTGTTTACACCAGTATCTGTGTGCAGAAACCTCCTTCCATTATGTCAGAGATAATATCATTTGCGAAGCAGTTAGCCTGTTCCCTAGCTTATCTTGTTGCTAATGCCTTTACAGACTATTTGGCATGATCAGATTTCGAAGCTATGTCACCAGCATCCCCTATGGCCTTCTGCTTTTGGAATTGCTTTCAGTCTTTATGCCTTTTGTGTGCAGGCAAGAGGTTATCAAGATCATCAGAGGGCCAGCAGCAGAGCAAATCTGTTTGCTCAATCCTTTGTTGCCTATTGGTGTATTGTTAATTCTTCCTCTACAGCTCTTCAAATTGCAGACATTTCATTGCAATATGTTCTTCTAATGGGCTGGTAGCAGCTGGCAGATAGCAAGGGAACTCTCCTCCTTCTAAATTAGCCCTAGACATTTGCTTTTCCTTCAGGAATTGTTGCTCATAGATTTCAGCTGGAAAAAAATATCCTCATTGGAAAGCATGCAAACCACCAACACTGAAAGGAAGGAGACAGCTGAAATGTTGTATTACAGTACAGTTTTTTTAAGTTGTTATGAGACATTGTTATTCCTGAGTTCTAAGTATAGGAACCCTCCCCACCACTTTCTTTTCGTCAAACATGTAGCTAGGCTGAGTTTGATGAGCACCATCATTACAGTAGAAAAAGAAACAAATAACAATTACTTCAGTGTCAATATTTCTAAAATCAACAATCCAGTTAGAAGTACAAAATAAATCATTTCCAATATTTTCAATGCCTCTACATTTGATACAAAAGTAATAGTAATTTCTTTCAATCTGCTTATTTAGGTAATATTTACGGGGCTAATCAGCAATAGGCAATTCCAGTACGCAAGGGCCTGTGTACTGACCATTTATGATATGTCCCCACCACAACTGTATGTTATATGTTATCAGGTGATTAGGTGGAAAACTTTTTATACTGTACCTAGAATGTAATTTCTTTTTTTCAGTCCTAGAAGCTAAACCAGTGCCTTAATGCTACCAGACCTGTGACAACAAGAAATAACTTCATTTGAACCTATTTGAAAGCATCATTCACTAAAAGATATTTTTGCAACCCCAGTTTGAAAAAACAAACAAACTTTTAAAGAAGAGATGAGAAACAGCATCAGTAATGTCTTTTAGGCTGGAGAGGTTATGGTTCCATCTCTAAGACTTTAAGTTCAGTAAACCACAATGGGAGAGCTATAGTTCACAAATAGAGAACATGGGACAGTGGTTGACCTCAACAACATTGGCCAGCCTGCAGAAAGACAACATATTTTATCCAAGTGGTAAAATGAAAACAGAGCACATTTTCTCTGATGTAGGCCTCACCTACATGAAGATCAGTGTTTACAAATCACCAACGTAAGAGAGAGACTGTAGAGTCCCAACAGTGAAAATTACTGTTGACCAAATATGACATTTTTGTAAAATTAGATTTTTGTTCACTGATATGAAATAAGTTTAACTTTTTGGGAAAGGTATGTGTCATGTTTTATCTGGTAAAAACCCAACAGTACTCTGAATCAAACTTGCTTGTGGTATGACATTTCTCTGACCAAAATAAGCAAATAAAATTGTAAAGAAACTGCAGGTTTCTTTCTATCCTCAGACCTATTCTCTTAACTCTCCACAAATATAATACGCACCTCACTTTTTGTTGGGGTTGAACATGTGATACATATTTCTTGCAGATAAAAGGAAAGATTTATGTCTACTTTTTCTAGCTAACATAGATAGCTTAAAATTTAAAGGACAACTGAAAAATATCTCATACTTTTTATTGTAACAGTAAATATACTAGAGAGTGACCTAGAGGAGAAAATATCCAAAACCTTTTTCTTTTTGATCTGCCCAAACAATAAACAGCACACAGATAATGCTAAAAGGCTCGGGAGGTTGCAGCAGGAATTATATTGTCAATATGAAGACAATGAAAACCGAGAAGATATTGACAATATAATAAAGATTAGACATCATATCACTGCATGATTCTAAGCTCTTGTTTAAATAAAAGTAGAGATATAACACATTTTGCTGGAAAAGCTTCATGCCAATAAAAAAACAATAGTTTGCAAAATCCTCAATCCCCCTTAAGTTTTTCACTTCTTGTGTTTTAAAATTAAAAGCTTAGTGTATGTATCATTGGAAGTCACACAAATAATTAAATGGTTATAAAGTGGTGTATGATTAATACAGCCCAAAAGACCCTTTATTAGGGTATGTGTGTACTTGTTTGTATGCCTGCAAGCTGATATTCTGTTCACTGTTCTTAGCCAAATAGCTTAAACACAGTCATAATGGTCAACAATCATCTGTTAAACATAGGATTTTTTCCTCTTCCAGTAGGTTTTGAAAAAGGTTCTCATCAAACTTTTGACTGGACCATTCTAACAATCAATCAAGGTTTCTTTCTGAAAAATATTCTGTTGTGTTCTCCCCTTTTGGGACTTAAGTTTTTAGTTTTCAGTTATCAGTAATTCTGTTTTGTTGATCTTTGGTTCACTTTCCATTTTGTGTCATATTTGCAGTTGTAGGGAAATCATATTTAAATGTCAAATTTTCTGGCTTAAACATGTACATAAATGCACTGGCATAACTTCCTGAAGGACGGGTGTGGACATGTCCCCACCAACTTTGGGCATGGTGGACACAGTCCCTACCAATAATTTCTGCGGATTTACTTCAGCCAACATTAACTTGGGTTGGGTGCAGCTATCTGTGTTTAGCGCGTTTTCACTCCATGTTTTTTCTCGCTCTCGCGCTGCTCTCCAGTCCCACTTCTCGGTGAAACATCGTCTTATCTGCGCTTTGTGACCTAATGTTATTTGGGGTCATTAGGTAAAAGTTTAAAAACAATCCACTGGACTTTGTTTCCAGTGGATTGTTTTATAAACTTTTACCGAATAACCCCACATAACAAATAACTATGACCTGGATGACTGAGAATCTTCACCAGTTCTTTGGGGTCGTTATTCAATGCGTACAGAGTAGCTACGAGGATGACAAGAGATACCGCAAATGGCAAGCCGAATTAACATACAGCCAGTTTCGTCTGACCCTATGGCAAGCCGTTTTAACATAAATTTGCAGCAGCACTCTGAATTTTAACCGGCAACTACAATGATGTATGTTTAAGTAAAAGTTAGGAGACTAATTGGTTAAAAAAATCAGAGATGCCACCGAAAACCTGTTAGTTACACATATGGAGCTTTTTCAGCTAAAAATGGCAACAGATTGTACATTTGTACAACTTAAAAAAGCTGGGCTTCTCAGAGGACCGTTACTCAGAGTAACAGATTAAAATAAACACATATCTATTGTTTTCTTATTGAACAGAGAATCTGACTGCAGAGCTTCTAGAGATCTGGAAAATGATTTTCTCAGGCATCATTATATTGGTAGACAGGTAATAAATCTGTTTTTAAGCAGAGCAGAGACACAATTAGGGACAGCTGCCGATTTAAAGGTGAAACAGATTTACTGGGATGTGCAACATGCAAAAAAATTTATCCCCAAGTTTACAAGAAAAAATACGCAATGCTATAATAAAATACAAAAAATATTTTTTATATCTTATATCTCTCCTGTAGCTCAACAAGACTCAGAAATAGCTGTGCCAGCCAACCCAGAGACAGACAGATTCACAGGACACAGACTTAAAATTAAAGTATAAGAGACCTGCAAGAATGAAAGCACAAAAAATAAAGATCAGTTTATAAATGATATTTGAAGTATAAGGTTCAATATATAGACTTTGGCTGTCAATGACATATGGGACAAATTAGATTTTGCTGCTTGTGAAGGAGGATAATCACTGATGCAGCTTAAAGGGAAGCCATGCATGGATGGATTGATGGAAGTGAAGTTGTGTCCATACTAGGGATGCATGATATACTAATGTTGGCATCGGCTGTTATTCATCATTTTTTATACATTAATGTTTTTGAGCCCTTTATAAAATAATACACTAAAGGCAGGCATCTGTCTATAAGTATAAATACCACAAATATATTGTGGTACTCTTGTCCTCTCAACAATAGTAAAGCGTTCAATAAATATGTGTTTGAGCTAATTTTTGGAAAATATAAACCCTATTGAAAGCATTGGGGTTGAATAGCTGTAGGTCCATCAACCACTAGCCTTAGAGCGTCCCCACCAATGTTTATTGCAAAGTTACACCCTTGCATACTCTTTATCAGATGATATTGTCCCAAAATGTAGAAAATTTAAATTAATCTTTTTTTTTTTTTCTCCGTTATCTTATGCAGGCTAGTTTGTTATACATCAGGCTGTACACCTAAATTCAGCCAATCATATATCATCTGGTCATCTGTCAATCTTTTTTTTTTGTCAAAGCATCTTGATTGATATGTTGCACCTAATATACTCAACGGTTAAATTAAGAAATAAGAATCATTTACTTTACCACTGAGTTATGTCCCAGTGTTCACGGGGATGGATGTCTGTGTCTTCAGCAGGCGTAGAGCTAACAGAACTGTCAG
>NW_015150935.1:251342-268009 GCF_000732505.1 Cyprinodon variegatus | reverse complement strand
TGGATGGATGGATGGATGGATGGATGGATGGATGGATGGATGGATGGATGGATGGATGGATGGATGGATGGATGGATGGATGGATGGATGGATGATTTTGGTGCAACTTTGTTACTGCCTGATGACTCCAATAAATACTGTAAAATGAAAATATGTGAAAGCAAGACCTGATGTTCCATGGGTTCTGATTGGAAAAATTGGCCCAAAATGTTTAATCCAAATCTAACATTTAAATAGCAAGTTCAGCAAACATTTTGGGATATGGGAACACCAGAATGAAAAGCCCCTTTTTCTATTTTTAGAAATTGAAACAACTTTAATAATAGTGACTGACCTAAAAATGAAATTTATGGTCTGAAAGGATTTCAGATAGAGATAAAAAAAAAAAAAAATCTGGTTTCAACATGATTACACATTTCTAAAGAAGAATCTTACCCCTATTTAATCCATTGGGGGCCTCAGAAACCTAATCTAGTAATGTTAAAGTACATCAAAAAAGCTGTTCAAGTTTTTTTCCTGAATGTTACTTTTTTATTACAGGACATGTCAGGAAAAGTTAACTATATTCCCTTTGAATGCCCCCGGCTAGTTCTTGTGTAACTGCCACTGAACATCATTAAAGCCCTCATTAAAATATGAAAGGCCAACAACCATGTTCTCTATATTTCACTGTCCTCCCATCATATATTCCCTCAATTGCTATTTTATGCTCTTCTGCCTCCATGTCATGCTTTTTCTAATCTCCAACTAGATTACTAGACGGATACAAGTAGCATTGGGTGCCTACCAAGGGAGGCCTTATTTAGGAGTTAATTCTAAGAACAGGATGTGATATTGTTTATAGCTACACCAGAGGTGCAATATGTTGAGTCAACTATTCATCTCCATGCAATGTATTAGTTCATTCCACACATAGTCATTCCACACAATTTGTTATTCACTGAGGCAAAGAAAGCAGAACTTTCTCACGAGGTGGGATTTCCTTAAAAGTGTCAAATCGTCCAAGTGTTTTTTTTCCCCCTTTAAGCAATACTGCAGGTGTTAGTACTCCAAATCTATTTATTATATGACAAAGTAAATGTTAAATTCATGACCCTTATTAATGGATCCTGACATGAACCCTAATGATGCAGAGTTATTACAATTACACTTTGCCTACAGGAAAATGAACTAGCACAGCTTTAGACAGACAGCCTAGATTTTCATAAAGCCATATTTAATAAATATTGATAATTGAACTTTTATTGATCTCACATTGGATAAATTTACCTGTGCATTTAACCCATCACCTTGGGGAGCAGTGGGCTGCTATCGTGGGGTGCCCGGCGAGCAATTTGGGGTTAAGAGTCTTGCTCAGAGACCCAGAGTGACAGTCTGTGGGAGTGGGTTTCGAGTGGTTTACCTGGTTGGGCAAACAGGACTCTCGCCCAAATACCTTCTTCACCCCTTTCAACAAGACCAATTGATTAGCAGTAAGGAACCATCTTTTAACCACCTATTGCCTTGGTTCACAGCAGCCCTCATACAACAGCACTTGCTGTTATGGTCTCGCCCTTCATTGTTGGCAGTTTAATTTGCTTCTGCTCACTTGTCTTATTGGCCTAGATTATCCCATCAACTATGGGTTATAAATCAGTGCCAGATTATTCAAGTGGTTTTGTGAGAGTAATTCTAGCTTTGAAGTTAATGTTTTCTGATTCTGACCATTTTCTCCCTATGGATATTCGGGTTTTTGCCTTGCCCTTGTCTGCTTCTCAGTTTTGTTTTTGGATTGAGTTGCTGGATTCTACTGTTTACCGAACTTGGACTGTGTTACTGACCTCGGCTTTGGTACCTCTTTGGCTCTCTGATCTTCTGGTCTGTCAACCGGGTTAGGATTTGACTGCAGCTCTGGAAATTCCTTCATGGACACTGTTTCTAATTTGTCCTTATCTGTCTGTCTGAATATTGGGTCCAAGGTTCTGAGGTCCTTACATTTTAATTTTAGGTCATTCCAGTTTAAGTGACTAAAAAATCTCAATGGTGTTGTTTTAATAAGTTTGGCTACAGGCAACCTGTGAAGACCTCCAATTTCAAAATATCTTTTTCACACCATCGAAAAACTAATTAAGGAAGATCACTCTAAATGTCCCCTTTTTCCAATATATTTCAATATACTGTATTAATACGTCTGCTATTGTAAGGGGTATAAGTAGCAGCAAGATTAAGCTAAATTTTAAATGAAACATATTAATATTTGTAATTGCCATTGACACCATTTGTGTGATGAATAATTTTCAGAGAGGCTTTTTAGATTAAACTGGGAAGCAGACAACTTGAATTTCAGAAGAGATGGAACTTATACTTGTCCTCTATCCTAAGCAAATTGGATAATCCTAATTTGTCAATATACTAAGGGCACTCTCCTAATCAGCTCTCTGGCTACTGGTGAGGGTGATCTTTTTCCACAGAAATGAAACAATTATCTTTGACAATTACATTGGTAAAGGAACACAAATCCATCAAGAAAAAAATCCAATAATACATTCTTAAAAATTAATTTGGCAATCCTGGATAATAATTAGGAAAATTATTCCACTAGAGAAAAAAATCAATTAACAATTCCTTTGAAATTCAAATAGCAAATCCCAGGGAAAGAGGCTTCTGCTCCATTGCTCAGGTCAAAAAAAACAAAAAATTACTTCTTTTGAATATTCCACAGGATGTCTAATCCAAAATTTGGATTAAGAACAAGGCTGAGGAGTTCTGACTTAGCTTTGTTATATCCCAGAGAAAAGTGTTTTCCTTACTCTTGATGGTTTGTTGGTCTTGTTCCCCCATCCCTGGTGATGTAGAAACTAAGCAAAGTTGACCAGGACTTAGCTCCTTTTACTCACTAAAACAATTGAATGCATAGGAATATTCACCACCTAATAAAAGCCACACTTTCTTAAATGCACCTCGAGAAATTTGTTTGTAACACCCTCTTCATTGTTAAAAAGAGGATGTAGACCTTATAATGCATATGATGGTCCAGTTCAGAGAACTAGAAATAAGAACCACATATGGAGTATGAGTGGGTCTGCATCTGAGATCAATATTTCCTGATTGCTTGATTAGTGTACATATGCTCTATCACCCCTTTGGCTGCGAAGACTTTAACAAATACTATGTATTCAAAGTCCCAATAATTACATCCATACACATGTTACACATATATCACAGATCATTCTTTGTCACCATCTTAGCAATTATCAAAATAGAACCACTTTATCCCCTTTAATATTCTCAGTTAATAACATTTGGACAGCTTCTTTTTTATGCAACAAAAAATAGGTCAGGTGTTAATTAGTGATGTAATTTTGATGGATGTTCTTGGCCTTCATATGAATAGAAGGGTTAACATGACACCTCAGCTGGTAATCACAGCTGTAGGGATGTAAATACTTCTCTCTCCTTTATGATTACAGTAGCTCTTGCAGGCACACATAATGTCCCTTTGTTGGATTCATTTCCCCTTTTTCCTCCCTCTCACTGAGGTCACACATTATTTCCTCTATTTGCATCTATTTGCTCCAGACAGTCAGTTAAGACAATAATACTTTTATCATTCAATTATGAGGATATTTTTAATATTTTTTTTTTACAGGGAATTAAGGCTGACCTTACCTTACTTGACATAACATGTATCTGGGTTCTGCCCCCTGTTTTGGTTTATTTTTAGTTCCTTTGTAATTTTGTGTCATTTCAGTTGTTTTCTGTCTTTTGTCACTCTCTGTTGCCCCCTTGTGCCTGTCTCATTTCCCCTAGCTCCCTTCTAGTCACTTCCATCCACACCTGCTCCATATCAGCTGATTACCCCAGTCTTCGTTTGTCTCCCATATATATGCTGAGCTTGAATTCAGGGGCTGCATCCCCTGAAGGCTAGATTCATAGACCGATTACGTCATAGCAAGGCGCATTTTTGATTCTGTGTAATGTAAACATTAAATAGGTTGAGCAGTCAATCTTTATTTCTAATTATAAAAACACTGTATATGGCGGAGATATCTTTTGCCTCATTTCCATAAAACATAAAAACTAGTTGCAAAATTAACATGAATTCTGTTTGTCATCTTTAACTAATATGAAAAAATAATTGCCATATATTTTTTTAGTTTCTCGTGACTATATTTATACAATTAAAATACCTAATTAGTTAGGACATTCCAATTGAGAAAATCACTGCTGCCACCCTCTTGTTTAGAGGAGAACTGCTTGTTCCAATGGAGTTGAATTACATTCATATTGGAACAACAACTTATCTCATAGGGTTGGCCACAGGGGTTAACAATGGTTGGCTAGCAGTGGCCATGGCAAGCCCTGCATTCCAGGTTATTTTAGAGAAACTAGTGAACTTTACATGTATTGGATAACTAGAAAAAAACCACAATTGCATATAGAAATGAAAAAAAGAGGCTAGGTTAACTGTATTTCACTTTTCACCATCTCTGGTTTCCAAAATCGTAACAAAAGAATGTAGTTTTTAATAATAATAATTGAACTTTATTGATCTCACATTGGCCCTGCGATGGACTGGCGACCTGTCCAGGGTGTACCCCGCCTCTCACCCGTAAACACCTGGAGATAGGCACCAGCACCCCTCCCGACCCCACTCGGGATAAAGCGTGTCAGATAATGGATGGAGGATGGATGATCTCACATTGGAGAAATTTACCTCTGCATTTAACCCATCCCCTTGGGAGGCAGTAGGCTGCCATTGTGGGGCACCCGGGGAGCAATCTGAGGTTAAGTGTCTTGCTCAGAGATCCAGAGTTGCAGGCTGTTCGAGTGGAGCTCAAACTCTGTGCGCTAACCAATAGGCCGCCACTCCCTTTAATTTTCATGCAAAGAGATCTGTCTTTCCATGCATAAAAAAATCAAAACATTAAAAAAGCCTTGAAAAGAAATATTATGTAAGTTTTGGCCAGAAAACTGATTAATATGCTACATTAAACCCATATTTTAGGCCAGAAAAGCCAAAGTCCATTACCTTTCTTACAGGCAGAAAGGCTAAGGACAAACAGCCGAGAACATAGATGGGTTTAGGGGTACATGTATTAAAATCAGGTCTTTTCTACTTAATAGGAATGAAAATATAAAAGTTTATTAGCAATGTATTCATTGGACCACTGTCCACACTGTCAAAAAATCTCCACCTTATCTGTCCAATTTCTTTTAGGTCATCTCCTACTCAGGCTGTGCTGTTGTCAGTGTTGTGTCCTGCTTTTGCTTTTACTGACAAGAAATTTGGTTACAATTGCCCTTCTTGCTGGGCAACATGCCCTGGTCTGTCAAGGCAATTTACGTTCTTGACACATATGGCTGTCTTCGCCAGGCAGTCTAAATGACAAGGTCATTTGCCTCTCATGGTTTGCCCCTGCCATAGTTGATGGAAATTAAAACTGATGCCTTTTTTACCTGACTTCTTTTTCTGTGAATAACTTAACTCTCATTGTCAAGGTGCAGGCACTGCCTAAAGAACCTTTATAAACTTTTGAGGCCAAAGATCCAATCATGATAAAGTGTGCCCTACTTTGACCTTTTTATATAGACATATATAGAGTTCTGTTATGGTTTGTTCTTTTACCCCAAATCAAAACGTTAAACAAACAACTTTTCTCAGAGGTCATATATTCAACGCAGAAAGAAATTATGTGTTTTGTGATGCATGAATGATTCCAGATTTTCTGTGAGTGCTTCAGATATTTGGTAGGAAAGCATCACGGAAAACCAAGAAATACAGAAAACTGGCCAAGTTGAGGAGGAGTTAAAAGAGGAGATAGCATCACAGACTGGACTAAACTAAAAGTTCAACATTGCGTTACCAACAACAGTCAGGAAGAAAAAAGTTCTATTTCTACAGGCACGTGAAAGGCAAGCCACAAGTGCAAAGAATGAACATGCATTGACTAGAAAAAAACTGAAATCTAAAAAGTAACTTTTTCTTTAAATAAAAGCATTGTGTCTTGAATTTAGGAGGTAATAAACACTTTGCCAATGGAACAAGAACATTTACATTTATATTAGGATAAACAATTGCATTGTCTTGTTTCAAGGGCATATTATTTAATAAGATCTTATTTACCTACTAAAACTATAGCTAATACCCTAAACTTAAGAAATGTTTACTTATTTCTAGATTGTTTTGGCAGTGCTCCTGCTTGTGAAATATCGGGGGGCTCATGGTATTGAATCTGAATTGATAAAACATAAAAAATGCACATATAGAGTAATTTATGTGTGTGTATGTTTTCAATAAAACTGCTCATTTGAGTATTTATTATATGTCTGAACTTTTGCCAACATTCTGACTTCATAGTCCTGCCTCCAACCTGGAGAATGGATATATGGAAACCCCGTCTCTAGACCTTTTTGCCTTTAGTCTATGCATGAATTGACACAATGTTGCATAAAAGAACAAAAACAAAAGAAAAAATAAGTTGTTATAAACCTAAGAATGCATTTAGGGCCTTGCAGTAGCTTCCAGTCCTTACAACAAACCCAAAATCCCAGATCTATTCATTAAACTATCTATTGCTTGCAGGGGGGTTTAGTGGGTTTTAATCTTTGACTGTGTTTGACGGATTGTCACCATGCATAAATTCATTTAACCAGAGGACAAAGCCCACTAACTTTGCTGTTCCCCTGACTTGTCGTCTTTAGGAAGATTTGCTGCTAATTTATTTTGGTCCAGAAGACTGATTGTGATAATTAAAGGGTGCCTTAAGCTTGGCTTTTTATCTAACGTCACTATTTTAATTTGTGTAATACATTTCACTAATACTCTAAGAACTAACACTTTGGTATAAATTTGTGGTTAAATGTAAATTTTGAAGCTTTAATATAATGTAACTTCAAGTAATCTGACAGCTGTGGGGCCTATCTAAGAATGGTGAGTAAAGGAAAATCATGAAGGCCTTTATAGCTGCAATAGTCTGCATATCTCAGCACCATTCAATTACAGAACCTTCTCCAGAAAAATCTTGAGTGACAGAAATTACAGAAAATATATATGTATGTTATAAAAACTTTAGATGACACATCAGTTAAAGGTAGCAAGTAAATCATTATGAATTGTATATTTTTACCTCAAAAGATCTGACCGCCTTTATCTTCGTGCTGCCAGTTTAGAGTCCAATTCAAAGTTTTGAAGTTTGTTTGATGTTAGAAAAATATTTCGCAAGTTAGTATAGGTTATTTATTATAGACTTTATGATGTATTGCTTTTATATATTTTAAACTCTTTGTGTTTATATCATTAACAAAAAAAGCTGAAAGGCCCTCATCAAAACAACAAGAGGACATATAGAAATATTACGGTTGTCAGGATATGAATAGCAACCCCAAGAGACATTTTTTATTACTATGAGAATTTACAACACAGTAATCAGACACAACAACACCAATCCACCTAGAGTGGATATTCTGACTTGGTGGCGATGAGCTCAACAAGTATTTTTAAGACCTATATTTGACATGGCAAACTACAAATCAGGCGCAAGTTGGAAGGCAACTGGACTTCTGCTCAGTTTTTTAAAGACTTTTTGACACCTATCCGGTAGAGTTTGTCACCTCTGTTGGCTCGCAATGGTGCAATCTGTTGTTGGAGTTCTGATGTATTTAAGCTACATGCATGTCCATCCTCCTAAGCACAGTCTAAGTCATATGTAACTCAAGTAGCCATCCATTCTTCTTCTGGATTATTGGAGTCTTTAGCCATTGCAAAACATGCACTTCCAATATAAGCCTCTTTTGTGGTTGCCATGATGTAGAAGACTGACAATTTACATATACTGTACGATACTCATACTGTAGATACCATTTCTTTTTTTTAAAGAAGGATCAAAAAGTAAGATCAGTACTAAAACAATGTGTTTTCAGAAGGATTGTTTGCCTAAAAAAAACACAACTAAAGAAAATCAAGAATAACTGTATAATCATCAGTGGTACATGAAGCCTTTTAACGCCATTCTAAAGGTGAGAAATAGAATTGCATTTTTTTCAGTGGAACCTCTAACTATTCATCTGGAACCACTTGTTATTATCTAGAAAGAGTCGTTTTGATTGATTTGTGAATAAGCAGATAATTTTTTATTTGTTTTAGTCTGCCTAAAGTTGTGATAAAATATAAAGATGGTATGACTAAGTATGACTTAGCACAAATGGAAAAGGGATATTGTCCGTTTTACCGGCACTTCTGAGCTAGACTTTTTCTGTGTGAAGTCGATCACCAGAATCATTTTTTTTAAAGGTGTTTATAAAATCATTTACAATAATTGATTATCTCCAATAACTGCAGCTTTGTTCACTTTTAGTTTGCTGATCATAGATGTTTCTGCACTTTTACAGTTAAAATAAGTAATAAAGATCAAAAGGTGCTTTTCCAACTCTTTTTTTGTGACGTTCTGGTAATTCAAAGTTAGTTGGGTAGTTTGGTTAGAAGGAAAAAGGGAAAATACCACTTAAAATGCAACCTTTAAAGAAAATAATCTGGCTTACTTGAAATGATCCATTTCCAGAAAGCATCAGAAAAAAATGTTTTATAGAAGCCACTGTATTACAGGTCACATCCTGTCCAGGTTTGCATACTTATCTTCAGCTTGGTTCTGCAGGCCATGGATCGGACATAGTCCTCAAATGCTTTGACTGGACACATAGGTTCAGAAGGGCTCCCCGAGAAAGAAGAACCTCAAGCACCAAATGCAGATCCCATATAGAAGCCATCGCGTGCTTCAGAAGATGCAATCATCTGGCATCTCTCAGAAACTGCACCATGTCTTTATACCTTTAAACACCAAGCCTTGTTCTTTATTCAAACCCCGAATTGTAGGCCCAGAAAAGCAGATCGGCTCTGAGGCAGATTTGCGGTCTCAGACAACAGGCGCCAGTCTGGAGGGCCTCTTCTAGAGGAAAGATGAGGGAGTCAATGTCAGGTTACACATCCGGCATCTGTCCACACCCAATGTTAAGGGCCTCCTGCATTGCAGTTAGGACCCTGCCATCTAACATCAGGCGAAAAAAAAAAATAAATAAAAACCCTGGTATCAGCTCAACAGCCATAGACCTCCTAAATGTACTCCCCTGAAGGTGGGACAACAGAGGAGGCTGACCTACTCTCAGCACAGGAGAAAGGTGGAAAAAGTAGCAGGCTAGACCTGTGATGAGTCCACCTGCAACCGTGCGAAAAGCAGCTTTAATGGCAGTTGCAACTAAGAGGTGTTGGAGCAGACTTCAGACTCCCCTCTCCTCCTGTAGATTCGACCGATGCAGTAAAATACTAACCAACCAATTAGCAGAAGTTGACTCTCTAGGACACACCCCCTCCTCATTTGCATAATGAGGCAAAAATGCTTACAGAAATGTAAAAAGGGCAGGCAGAAAAAAATAGCAGTGAAGAAATAACTAGGGTAAAAAAATACAAAGGAAGACTAAAACAGACAAAAATAGTATAACATGCACATAAATAAATACTTAAAAATATAAGTAATTAAAAAATAAAGTTGAAGATTATAAAGNTAAAAAGGGCAGGCAGAAATGTAAAAAGGGAAGTGAGAAATGTAAAAAGGGCAGGCAGAAATGTAAAAATAAAGGACAAAAAAATAAATAAGGTAAATATTACAAAGGCAAATAAATAAAGAAGCTAATTAAAAGAGTTATATACATTTATTTCTCACTGTATAATTTAATTTCCACTTACATTTTTTTGTTTATTGTATTTTTGGTGGCAATTAATTGTATGCTTATTTATTTATTGAGCATTTATTTATTTCTGTATTTATTTTTAAATATGGGAGAGTTGGTCCTCCATAACAACAAACCTACTTACATGGATCCCCGGTAGTCACAGGTGATTTTGTTGATAGTAATTCTCGATTTGCACAAGAGTGATCATGAAATAGAAATGTTTTGTAAATGGAAATTAAAGAAAAAATAAGAAATCCAGCAATGAAACTTCTAAATCAATTTATGGTTTTGATTAACGTTGCTGTTTTCTAAGATTTCTAAGAAATGTTACTTTATGTTAGTAGCAGAAGCTGTGCTGTGCCCATCAACACCTTTGTTTATAGATGGTGGAGATTGGCCTATTTTGCAGTGTAGTCCTGTTTCCCTGACTGTGAATGGCTGGATGTGCTCTCTTCATCCTCTGACATGGGAGTTGGCTTGAAGCTTGTCTGCTTGGCTGTGTGTTTCCTGGATTGGGCCGCCTTTTACTGTTTCTTTTTGTTTCTCTGCTTCTGTCTCCTTCAACCCCAGTTGGCCTCGGCAGATGGCCGCTCACACTGAGCCTGGTTCTACTGGAGGTTTTTTCCTTTTAAAAGGGAGTTTTTCCTCTCCACTGTCGCTACAAGCATGCTTAGTGTGAGGGATTGCCTTCGAGTCAATAAGTCCTGCAATCAACTGGTTTTCTTTAGATAGAAAACTTTGAGTCAATTTGACTGTATGATCAGCTGAACTGTAAAGTGCCTTGAGATGACATTTGTTTTATATTGGCGCTATAGAAATAAACTGAATTGAATGTGGAGATTTTACTTCCAAACCACATCTGCTCATTGTACCTAAAAAGAAAAGGGTAACAAATATTTTTTTGTTCACAGAAATGATTTCTTCGTTTGAATGAAACACTCAAAGACATATAACTACATTTTTTAGACACGTCTGCGAGTAATTCCAGACACCCCCCTCCTAACTGACTGATCTTCTTTCAGTCTACATCTGTTTAACATTAAAAACACCCACTTTAAAGTAAATTGAAGATTTCAGGGATAGATTGCCTGAAACCTTCAATTTAGATTTCAGAAGGATGTGAAGGCAAAGTGACTTTTTTAAACCAAGTAAGTTGCAAAACAATTATAAATCCAGAGGCATGCCTTCTGCTGATAACAAGCTACAATAAACTCAACATATTAAAACGTTGGTTTTATAATTACCAATGTTGCATTGACAGATGGTACCCACTCACTGTGTTCAACGCCTCACTGCTAGTGTCGAAAAAATGAGGATGAGCTAGAGGAGGGGGTTGTCTTTAAATACGTGGAGCTAAAACAAAATTATTACAAACTCAAATGTTGCACATGAATCTCAAAATCACACACATTATGAAAATAAATAAAATCAGTAGTTTCACCAAAAGTAAAATGTTGACTTTAAATATTTTCAAGTAAGCATTCAAGTTCGATTATTGTGTGTGGATTTTGGTATCTGGCATGTATTGCTTGTGCTACAAGCGTTTAGTCTATGTAAAAATAACCAAAATCAGTGCTATTAGCTAAAAAATATCTTAGGTCCATATTTCCCTTCCCTTGCCTTGAAAAGATATAACACATTAACCTCAGCACATATTTTGTAACCTAACCAAAGTTTAGGCTTTCCTAGATTGTTTAAAGATGCAAGTGAAACTAAAAAAAAAAAAAAAAAAAAAAAAAAAAAAAAAAGCTTCAAAAAAAAAAAACCAAAAACTGAATCGTATGACTTTGTCTAGTTTTTTTGTTACTATTTTATAAAAGCAAACTATGCATATTCTATCAAATAGACTAGACCGATTAGAAAGGGGAGAAATTCTGATTTGTTGATTTTGTATAATAATAAAAATACAAAACAATCAAATAACTGAAAAACACATCCATCCTCCCGTGTTTAATCCATCAGGACCATGGTGGGGCTACTGTCTATTTCCAGCAGACTATAGGCAAAAGGTAGGGTAAACTCTGGACTGGTCACCAGTTCATCGCAGAGGAACACATAACCATGCAAATACCTAAAGACAATTTAGAAAAGTTAATTAACTTAATAGTCATGTTTTTAGACTGTGGGAGGAAGCCAGAGTACCTGGAGGGAACCAATGCATACCTGAAGAGAACATGCAAAAACTTAACCTAGGATCTTGTTGCCGCAACACAACCTTACTACAAACTGCATACCCGAGCAGCCCACTGTAAAAAGTATTGAATAAATAATTAGGATTTACTGTAAATTAAAGCAAAAAAGTAAACAAATAAAATAAAAACATATTACAACAGAAGAGAATGTGCAGCTACAGAAATACAGAAACATTTGGACCTATAAAACAAAACTGCACAAAAAAAAAAAAACAAATTGCAGACCTGTAAATAACAGCATGGATGTTAAAACTTATTAAGGGTGTTAAGATCAGTGATGCTTAAAAGTCAAAACAATTGTATCCACTGGAGGCAGCAATTCTAGTCAATAATCAGAGTGTCCAAAGCATGCTAGGCGCACCAGCTGCCTCTCTACAATAGAAGGGGGTTCTATTTTTGTTCAGGCAGAACATGAGTTGATAAAAAGCAATGTGAATCTGGTAGAGTTTACAACTAAATGCCTATTTGCAGGATCACATTTGCTGGACTTCTAGACAAATTAGAGGAGAGCAGAGATAGATTTAAGAAGTGGATTGCATCTCCAAACTCCTACGGATGCTATTTTTGAGGCAAGCATGGAAAACCATTCTCAGATCAAACAGGTAGAGCTCTGATGCAGGGATGGGAACTTTCTTCAGTTTTTTCCCCAAAGCCTTAAAAAAAAAATAACACCAAGGAACGCTGGTGAGTAAGGATATGGGATTTCAGGGTTAGAGAGCACTGCTCTGATGGAAGGCAATTCCTGCCTGGTTCCTCATGACTCAATCAACTCCTCCCAACCAAAACACGTCCATGTTGTGATTTTATGTTCAATGCCCATCGAGGTAGGATGTCATATTAATGTTCGGATTTTATATTCTATTCTATTCCCAGCCAGCTGGGAATTTATATTTTTGATACTTTAAGATGTTTATTGCCCTCCCCGGTAGGGGTCGTAAAATATCTTATTTAATCAGATATTATTTTGGCTGCTATATATTGTTTATGAATACACATTCTCCTATCTGTGTGTTACAACAATAAATGAAAGAGTGATTCAAGCACTAATCATGGTCAAACAGTTAATTCTGCAAATACATGGAATAAATTCACCACAACTTCTGCTCAAAATATAAGAGTTTATTACCAAAAATCATTCAGCTCCAGGTAAAACATATTTCAATGTAACACTCCTAACTAAAACTAGTTAAACTGAACTAAACTAAACTATTATGTACAGAGAGGAAGGGAAACAGGGCTGAAAAGCATATTACAGTTTAAGATGGATTTTGAGTTTGAAACCAAAGTTTACCTGGAAGAATTTGGGATATGATCAAATTAGCTGTGAATAAAATATTATTTGGGCAAATAATGTTTTATTAAATTATTGACCTAATCAAGAACCAATAACCTTTAGTTAATGATCCTTTACCCTCTTTGAAATAGCTAGCAGCGAATAGACATCAGGGTTCCTCTAAATGACTCTTGGTCATACATGGTAATGGAAATTTAATGAGCATTTGAGGAACACATGAACACTAATGTTATATCAGTGTTTAAATCCTTTGTCCAAGCTTCAGCAACAGCTTAACACATATTCCTGTAGCATAGCGTAGCATGCAGTCCATTCTGTTAGTGTTGTCTTTACTCATCAGTAAAGACATGTTGTTTGTTCTGTCCATTTGGAAAGGTTGAGTTTCCATCCAGCTGGAGTTTAGCAGGCAGGCTAAACTGCAGAGAAGTCTCTCTCTCTGTCTCAGTGGCTCTCAGCCGGGGTCCTCTTTGTCTCAGGCTCCAAGCAGGGCAGGCTTCTCATCCAGTCTGGCTCTATAAGTTCTGAAACTCAAGAGAAATGTGTAGCAAAAGGTCTGTTTTGTAGCAGTTTGGTTCTGAAAGGTTACCACAATGACCCATCCTTGATGAGTCTGGAGATCTGGGTCCCCCCCTTGGCCTTGGTTCTCCACCACAGTTGAGATCCGGGCCGGAGCAGACCCCAGCTGCATGGGCAAGGGAGAGGAGGCAAAGAGAAGTTTAACCCTTTCACATAGGGTATATCATGCTATAGCAGGCTATATTGGATACATTGGTTAACTAAGAAAGATGGACGATACAAGAGCTTATATATTTGTATATGTTGGAGCATAGCCCACCAATATTTTCTAAATTCAAGGTAAAGTCTATACCATTTAAAAATAAATAAGCTACATTTAGCATTAGGCATTAGTGAAACAAACATAACTGAAGCAGACACCTTTGATTGACCAAGTTCTCCTATTTAAAAAGATGAGAGACACTTCAACTATGAGAGACATAACAAAAAAAAAAATCTGAAAATCCCATTGTAGCAGTATTAAAGATTTTACAGGTAAATTGTGTTGAAAAACTTATTTTAAAGAAGCTCTTCTGTCGCTGTTTACTTCACAGCTGGATTAAAGCCACCTGTCCACAACCTCAAACAGACAGGCTCAAACCTCAACAATGACCTAGACAAAAGAACTGTGGAAGGACATGGGGAAGACGTTTATAGGCCTGCACCAGGTTGGGAGGAGTGAGTCTACAATCAGAAGCAGATCTGTTTGAACAAACCAACCTTAGGAGCTAATGGAAGAAAATTGAAGGCATACAACACCACTGATAAGCTCCCTCCATCTGCGGCCATCATTACATTGAGCAGAAATACCAGATCCACATAAAGCGACCTGATGAATGACCTGCAAAGGGACTAAAGGAACAAAGGGTACCACCAATAACACACTACCCCCAGAGGGACTCACATCCTGCAGTTCCAGACAAGTCCCCCTGCTTAAAGAACAAAATCTTAAATGTATTCATACAGACGAACATTTACTAAGTCATATGTTTCTTTTGACAACATTGTTACCCTATACACCTCTACAGAAATGATAACCTGCATGATACACGGCTTTCATGTAGTAATTTATGATAATCAATTCAAGAAAACTTAAAAAATTTCCCTTTAAGTGTAATACTGCAATGTATAAAGCTTTCTCTTTTCTCTATGAAAATAAAAAGTACAATATATATATATATGTTTTACATATCTTTATAAACGTTTCTTCAGCACAATTAATGCCAATAAGAAAAGTAATGATGTTTTTTTTTAAGTATATCTCTCTTCTGGGATTTAGCTAATAATCCCAATGTCCCATTGAAATGTCTGACAGTAAGAGAAATTACATCACAGGTCTTTTTTATATATATATGTATAATTATGTGCTTTCAACTATACATAAAAGATTTTTTTTTTTATGTTTTTTTAACACAGCACACCCATAGGAACAAACCTGTTTATTGTAATCTTTGTCTTCATTTCTTCTGTCCCTTGATACCAGCATCAGCATTATACCGTATCAATCAAACTTTTGCTTGCTCCACTTGATGAACCGTGTAGTTGTTCAAAGGCGACGAGCTCTACATTTCCATAACAAACACTTCAGTCAGCTCGACATGACATGCGGCTCTGAGAGCAAATGTAGAAACTTTTTTTTTTTTTTTTTTACAAAGAAATCAAACTAAACAAACAAACTATACGTATTCCTTAATTTAAAAAGAAGATATTGAAAATTCTTCCAGAGTTGTTTTTCTCAGTGGAGTGTGACCTATGATAAAAGAGTAACTCCAGTTAGAATAGTTTCCATATATTAAAAGAAAATATCCAACAAAGTAATGCATTCCTAATGTGTCTTCTGAGGGTAAGAATTAGAGAAAGAAATTACACTTGATTGTATTTTTCTTGTTCGCGGCACAATGAAGGGACCTTGATGGGAACATGAAAGGGATATGATGCTTGGTAGCTGCCTGTGCCCGCTCCGGCTCTCAGGCTTCTGCTCTATTTGTTTTGTTACATGGGAATACATTACATATTCTCATTTCTGCCGCAACAGAATCCTTTGAATATTAGCAAGGCAGGGAGCTGTCTGACTTGATCAAATATTGCCCTCCAGTTGTTTCTTTATATAAGCCAGGATTTTATCTCTGATTCGCTCTATGTTAAAAAGAAGTCAACAAAGGAGTCTGTGTTATGAAGGAGCTTTACATGTGTATGTAAAGTATGACTGTGTCAATTTGCCCAAAGCTTAATTGTATAATTTGAGTAATGTATATTTAATATACATAGTAATTATGCCACTGAGCTGTATTGTTGAAGAACTGAAAACAAATTAAGCCAATTTTGTTAAATCAAATCCGCAAAAAAAAAATAAAAATAAAAAATAAAAAGACTGGCTTGATTTGAGTTTCATTTTAGTGCATCAAGGTGAGACAGTCTGAGGAATTTGAGAAAATTGTTGAACATTACAGCTGTTACATCACCCTTAGATAAAAAGCAGAAAAGAACTCCTTGCATTGCCCATTCTCTAAAAAATGTTTACTTGATGCTGAATACTGGAATTGATGATTTGTAAATATATTCTGTGGTACATCTTTCTGTGTTTAAAGCTACAAAATAAGAATGTGGCAAACACAGGGTAGCATGTTTATGTGAAACTAAATACTAATAGGCTTAAAATGATTTAATTATGAAAATATATAATGTACACAGGAGAAATAACCCCACCCCCTCCAATATTGCTTTGCAATATTGGAGGGGGTGGGGGGTGACAGCCTAGTGGTTAGGGCATAGATCTTGGAATGCTGATGTTGTGAGTTTGAAACCCACTACACTCTGGGTCCCAGAGAAAGACCCTTAAAGGAATAGTACACCCAAAACATGATTAGCCTTCATTTTCTACTCACCCCCATGCTGAACAACACTCTGGAGTACTTTTTTGA
>NW_015150935.1:249279-251107 GCF_000732505.1 Cyprinodon variegatus | reverse complement strand
GCAGACCAAACCAGATGAAAGTGCTTCTTTCCATTATTTGAATGTCAGCAGACAGCAAGAAGCCTCCCAGATCTCCAGATGCATAATATCAAAAAAGTACTCCAGAGTGTTGTTCAGCATGGGGGTGAGTAGAAAATTAAGGCTGTTTTGGGTGTACTATTCCTTTAAGCCCCACACTGCTCCCCAAGCACCCCAAGATGGCAGCCCATTGCTTCCCAAGGGGTTGGGTTAAATGCAGAGATAAATTTCTCCAATGTGAGTTCAACAAGGTTAAATTATTTACAGATCTCCTTTACAGTAGTGGCAAATCGAAATTTCCCCACTTACCTTGATATGCCCTTGGCTGGTCCCCTACAATTCCTTTTTAAACATCAATCTCTGTACTAAACTATTCTTTCTGTCATGATTTGTGGACATTAAGATCTAAATAGAAGCATCATCTCCTTGTCAGACCCTGTAATGGAGTGAAAGGGTGGAGTCAGAGTAAAAAAAATATGCTACTGTATTTCATAATTACATCTGGATATAAATGAGCACCAATAGAGACCAAAGTTGTTCTCATTCATCTAAAATTTCTCTCCTGAGTAATATCTCAGAGTGAATATTGTGACAAGGCTAAAAATTCTCTCACCTCTATTTTGTTTTGAGACCTCCACTTAGAAAGAAATCAGACATATTGTTCTGATTTGGAACATGTTTCCCTTTAATATCTCTACCTTGAAGTACCATCACAGTTATGTCTGTGGTGGCACCATGGGCGGTTTTAGAGAGGGGCCAACAAGGTAATAATACTAAATAAGTCTCTAAAAATGATATGTGATGGTGGAGAAACCATAACTAATGGTCCCTTTTAAAAATGAATTTGTGGCGCTTTTAGCTTCTGTCATATTCAGACAGAAGTACTTTTTACTTCCTATATCCTAAGTGTCCAGAATCTTGGCCTGTCAACCTTTGTTGCATGTCTCCGCCCTCTCTCTCTCACTCATTCAAATATCCTGTCAAAAAAAGGTTTCTAGGGGAAAAACTCAAATGTCCAAGCTCATGTTAAGCTCTTTAATTCTCCTTTAAAGTAACTTAGACCTAACGGAGATCAGGGCCAGATTATAAGTTTATTCCATTACTCAGCTATTGTTCAAATAGTTTTCTGAACTCAACTTCTTTACTTGTTAATGTTTTGTCTCTTGTTTCCAAAAAAGATTTAGGAGAGGTAATTCAGAGATAAATTATCACAGCATTTTACGAATATGAGAATTTTATCACATAGGAACAATTTGATGAAAATACATTACGGGTTGTTTCTTCTGTCTTTTTTATTGTCTGGCACTGTTTTTCCCGGGCTTTGTGTAGACCTGATGACACCGTGTCGTAACCACGTCTACACACTACTACACTTATCAAAAATTTACTTTTTTGATAAGAAAAATTTCTGTGTTTGTGTTTATTATATTTTTTACAGAGGCCTGATCAAATTGACTGCACCTGGAAGTGGATGTTTTTCCTGTGACACACCTTGGGGCCTACCGTGATTGGATCACCGATTGCTTGCTCCACCAATCATTGTTGAGGCCTCCATTTAAAACCAAAGGACTTCCTAGGGGAAGGCGCGGCTGATCCTTTGTTCAGACAGCTTGCCATTTTGTGGGGTGTAGGTTTGACTGCTGTAAAACTGGTGTTAGCTTTGATAGCTTAGTCTGCTCTAACAGATTTTGTTAACCTTGATATCTTGTGTAAGTCGCTTTGTCCTGGTGGGGGAACTTTGAAAGGCCGTTAGAGATTTGTATTTTTGTTTTGTTTAACTTGTTTTGAGAGATCATTTTTGTTTAGTTAA
>NW_015150935.1:244142-245470 GCF_000732505.1 Cyprinodon variegatus | reverse complement strand
GTTACTGTTATTGATTCGTATCCACTTCCCCGTATAGAGGATTGTGTTGATACCATTGGTAATGCCAATTTTGTAAGTAAACTGGACCTATTAAAAGGATACTGGCAGGTACCATTAACTGACCGTGCATCAGAGATCTCTGCATTTGTAACACCAGATCAGTTTTTGCAATATACAGTCATGGCATTTGGCATGTGTAATGCCCCGGCCACCTTTTAGCGGTTGGTTAACACTGTTCTGTCTGGATTACCAAACTGTAATGCATATCTTGACGATCTCATTGTGTACACTTCTACCTGGGAAGAACACATAAAAATCTTAAAAGCTGTGTTCACTCGGCTTGCTGACGCTTCGCTTACTGTAAACTTAGCAAAGTGTGATTTTGGTAAAGCAACTGTCACTTACCTTGGTAGGAAAGTCGGCCGGGGACAAGTATGCCCTTTAGAAGCCAAAATAAAAGCCATCGTTCAGTTTCCTGTCCCTAGCACAAGAAAAGCCCTTCGCCGTTTCCTTGGCATGGCCAGTTATTACCGAAATTTCTGTCGAAATTTTTCAACGGTAGCCCACCCTCTCACTACTCTGCTGAGCCCAAAAGTAGACTTTGTCTGGACTCCTAAGTGTCAACATGCTTTTGAAATGATAAAATCTCTTTTGTCACATGCACCTGTGCTTCCCTCTCCAGACATGTCAAAGGCTTTCAAACTTGAAGTGGATGCTAGTGCTGTTGGAGCTGGTGCTGTACTGTTACAGGAAGGTGGGGACGGAGCTGATCATCCCGTCTGTTATTTTTCCCGTAAATTTACACCCAGTCAACTCAATTACTCCATCATTGAGAAAGAAACTCTGGCTTTGCTACTTGCACTTCAACACTTTGAGGTTTACCTAGGGTCTAGCCCTGTGCCAATCACAGTATACACCGACCACAACCCCCTTGTTTTCCTTTCTCGAATGTACAACCACAATCAGAGACTCATGCGGTGGGCGTTACTGGTACAGGATTACCATCTTAATATTAAACATAAGAAAGGTGCAGACAACTTCTTAGCAGATGCCTTATCTAGAGTGTAGCTTATAGTTTCCTTCAGTTGGAAATGTTCCTCCCAAGCCCTTTTAGGTTAGGATTTTAAGGGGGGAGGTGTTACGGCCAGTGGCCTTTTCTGTGTTTGTGTTTATTTTATTTTTTTTCAGAGGCCTGATCAAATTGACTGCACCTGGAAGTGGATGTTTTTCCTGTGACACATCTTGGGGCCTACCGTGATTGGATCACCAATTGCTGGCTCCACCAATCATTGTTGAGGCCTCCATTTAAAACCAAAGGACTTCCTAGG
>NW_015150935.1:221258-242712 GCF_000732505.1 Cyprinodon variegatus | reverse complement strand
ATATATATATATATATATATATATATATTGTGTTTGTGTGTTCAGCTATTTCAGTGAAAGGCCATTTTGATGCACTCAAACAACCCAGCTGCACTGGAGGTTTCTTCCTGTTTAACAGGAGTTTTTCCCTCTTCACTGTCACTACAAGCATGTTTGGTGTGAGGGAATGCTAAAGAGTCAATGGGTCGATGCAATAAACTAGTTTTCCTTGAATAGAAAACTTTGAACCAATCTGTATGATCTGGTTGAATTATCTCAACCTTGTGGATTGGCTTGGACTAAATAGTACTAAATCATTTACATACATCAGGTGATTATGTACAAAGTCACGAGCCACACAACCATTGTTACAATGAGTCTTTTCAAGTTGAAATTTCTTTGAAATTATTTTTAAGACACAGTTTTTCCGCATTTTCAGCCACTTTTCTAAGGCATTGATTTCAAAGCCTTCTATTCACCTTTTTTAAATGTTCCGGGGTTTTTTTTATTAAAACATAGTTGGCCTGCATGGTGTAGCAGTGGGTAGTGCTGTTGCCTTGCGACAAGAAGGTTTTGGGTTAAATTGGGTTAGCTTCAGTTTGCGTTTTTTTTTCGCCTTGCTTGTTCTCTCCGCATACATTGGCTTCCTCCCACAGACAAAAAAAAACATGACTGGTAGGTTAGATGGCTTATCTAAATTGTCTGTAGGTGTGAGGTTGTGTGCTTACCAGGGTGTACCCCGCCTCTCGCCCATTGACTGCTGGAGATAGGCACTGGCCCCATTGTGACCATAACAAGGATTAGGTGGGAGAAAATGGATAAATGGATAAAACATTGTCCTATAGAATGAGCTATTTGCACCCAGATTAGCAGTTGAATTTCATTGTTTACTTTTGCTGTGATCTATTTTGTGAAATACACCAGCCCCTCTGCATAAACATGCACCTTCCAAAAACTTCAATTCTAGGTGTTGAAGACCACAGAGCCTGCAGAATCTCTAAAATTAAGTTCAACATTGTGCATTTCCAAATGGTAACCTGGCTAAAAAAGAAAAAAAAAAGGTATTATTATTATTATTATTATTATTATTATTATTATTGTTGTTGTTGTTGTATGCCTAGTGGCCTTTCGAAACAAACGGGTAGAAGAGTTAGTTCTTTGATTAATTAATTAATGTTTTTTTGTGAGTTTTTTTCCGTTTAGAATCTGTAGGACACATCTAGGTCTGACTTTAAATAAGGTTAATATACTTTTTATAACAGTTCAAATGTGTTTAATCTAATGTAACTATTATTTTTTTCTAAAGTGTAATGCTGCTTTTTAATCTCCCCTGGATTATTTAATTAGCTCCAGTCTCTACTACAGTCTCTCAGAACTTTGCTCACGACATAACAGAGGATAGTTGACACATGTCGCAGACACACATTTCCCTGCAGCTTTCTGCAAAAAGTGCATTCAATTCCCTCCGTTGGTGAATAGCCAGCAGGGAACTAAGCAGCAGTTCATGTATTCCACCGATTGTACTTATGTACTTTGGCTTGTGGTTACCGTGTTATCTAAGTGACCTCTGGAGAATTTTACTACATTAAAACTGACGTCAATGTGATGTACACTGCAGGGCTTTCACAAATAAACCAGATGCCAAATGGCAGCTTTATTCATGAGTCACATCTACAGTGCTTTAGTGGGACACAGTGGGCCCACACAAGCATGAGATTTTAGACACCGAGATGCTTTCAAAAGGAAAATGTGAACATGCTCAAGGGGTCTTTCACTGAAGCACTGGTCTGTTTTCTAAACAGAAATATAGTTGTGTTTGCTCCACAAGATCCATCAAAGTCTCCAAAATGCTCAATAGGTTACCAGCTTGTTTCAGACCATCCTTACTGGCCAACATTTAAAGGGCAGAGCATTACATGTTGCCTCATAGTTTATACCATGTAAATAGTAAAGTGTGTTAAAATAGAAATAACAAGAAGGGGAACCAGATGGTGTATACCAACTATGGATGGACCACACTTCCCCTAATGGCCTAACTCCCTAGGGTTGTTTGCCCAGCTGGTCCACATGTGGTTTGTGGATGTAGAGAAGGCATTTGATGGTGTCCCTCATGGTGCCCTGTTGGGGATCCAGTATGAGTATGGGGTTGAGCGTCCTTTCCTAGGGGCCATTTGGTTCCTATAAAGTGCAGCAGTGGTTTGTGCACAGTGCTGAAATTTAGTTTGTACTGTTCCCAGTGCATGTTTGATTCCATTTCTGTACCGTTGTGTACAAGATTTTTATGAACAAGAACTGAAATGCTTAGCAAAGTTTCCCACCTTGCTTTTGTTCTGTCAGGACATTATAGGTTTTTTCAAGTTAGGTTATATGTGCTTCGTTATCGCACATAATCTGGGGACAATACCCATTTTAGACAATCTGTCCGCAACTGAAGCCATCTACAACTATAGAGTTTAATGATTCAGACAATTGTGTTGTGTGTAGACTGTTTTTATGGAGCTTCAATTTGTTGTGTTCCTCAAAGGGTATCATAAGAGTGTGGATCTATTCAACAATGTTGTATTAGGTTGGTACTTGCCTTATCTAGGCAGCAATGGTTTTATTTGATAAGTGACCTTTCACATTTATTTTACACTGAGTTCCAGGTTTAGGGTTTGTCTACTAAGTTTAGACACACGCGTCACTCATTAAAACATTAAGGACAGGGAAATTGAATGAGGCTAGAATTTAATGAATTAGGAATTATGAGGAGGGGGAGATAATCCCCTATTGTGCATTTCTTCTGTCTATCAATGAATGAATCAATCAATTTCATGTTGTCAGGGTGCAGGTCCCTCTCCCTCTCTCTGTTTCCTTCTCCGTCTCGCAGGTAGCCGCTGACTAGCGAGGTGGTGCTGAACTCAGGTGTTTGCCATCTGCGTGGCGGTGGGGACGGCTTAAGAAGAAGCGGCTGCCTGCACATCATCGAAATAGTGTTAGCCACTATTCCCATGTGGTAGCAACTCACTATCTCTGTCTTGCAACATTTCGTCCCCAACTAATCCCAGTCTCTTGGGTCTCAGGTGGACAGCTCCAAATTCCGTGTCGGAGTCCCTCTATGACCACTCAAGTTTTGAGCCCAGCTGGCCTCTCATTGTCGGGCTCTGCTCCCCCTGCGACATCAAGCCTTCCATGGAAACATGCATATTACAGCTCACTGCCAGCGCCCCACGGTCTGTTCGCCGGAAACCTGCCTGCCCTCCACCTGTCGGCAGTCCCTGAGCGGCAGCCACCTCTTCCACTGGTTTTGTTAATTGTATCATTGTTTCGGTCCCCCGTAACTCTCTCTCTGTTTTACAGAGCTTCCAATGACCCTTATGTTCCCTGACACCTTGAAGAAATCTCTGCATAATCCTTGCTTTCATTAAATAAATGTTGTTGAAACCACTAACCTACCTATTCAGTGTGTTCTGCATGTATTCGAAAAACTCAGTTACAATTTGAATTGTAATCAAGATTCAATTTCAGTACAAACCGTTCATCATATACATTGGGGTGATAGTTGGCTGGATGGAGGAAGGATTTACTGAGGCCATGCATGCCAAAGTATGCTGCCATTTGGTGCATTATTTTGGCTGTAAAGGGCCCCGCCATGAGGAGGTTCCCTTAGGGTGCTGTCGTTTTTCTGTGTGGAAAGATAGGAGCCACACTGAGGAGGAAGAGGGAAAAAAAGCATATTTCACACTTCTAACCTTTACAGGGTATAGTTTGAGATATCAAAAAACACCTCAGCTCAAAAAAAGCACATATAACATGGCGCCAACATTTCAGCAGAAGAAAAACCTTGTAGGCTGAGAGTCCCGTGTGAGTCTGTCTGGTATTTGAGCATCAGTTGTGTGTGTATGAGTGTGTTTAATTTGTCCATTAACACTGTCCAGAGGCCATCGCCCTTGATAAGATCGTAGTGAATCAACTGCCACTATAGTTCTAAATGCATCCACAGGGGTCCGCGGGTAGGGGAAAGGGAGAGCCTGCAGTTTTGGGCTCTTCCGCCATACCATCCAGGGGAGTTTTAATAAGGGGGAGGCAGAAATCCAAAATACACTTTTGATTTGAGAGCAAGCTGTACAGCTACTCTATGCTTTTTACTTCCAATGGCAACATTTTTCCATATTTATGCCTATAGCTGACTTTTGAATGGTTTAAAAAAGCTGGATATACAACCTTTAAGTTAGATTATGTATTTCCTCTCAAATTATCTTTGTCTAAAACAAAATGTACTTTCACAATCTGAGATGCAAGTTGAAAATAAGAGGGAGAAATCTGGGAGGCAGTAAATACCTTTTTGTCGGATTGTATTTGTTTTGATAGCTAAATTAAACTAATGAATGACACAAAGACCGAGCATTAATAATCAACCAAACCGAATAATTTTACTCAACATAAAGCAAATTATCCCAGATTTGGCCCTTTGCTTGTGACATGAACCTACACTGTGTACATCCTAATATTATGATTTTTTTCCCCCAAAAATTCATAAATGATTACTTTATATATGAGATACAAACAAAATAAATTGGAAAATGAAAATAGAAAAATAGATGTTATATATATTTTTTAAAATAAAGAATGAATAAATCAGTTAGCCTTTTTTCCAGCAAGCTCAATGATTAAATCTTTGGAATTCTGTGTGCAAAAAGTGTGCAGCTCCGGGGAGCGAGAAAAAGCCCTGAGTTATGAGAAGGTTAGCAAAGTGATGAACCATGGGGGCATGAGGATGGGGCAGAGGCTGCAACATGGATCACCGCGTCCACAGTGAGCTGATGTGACAGACAAGGCTTACCTGGAAAGATGCCATTTCCATCTGCTACATGTCAAAGGAGGAGCCAGAGAACTTGTCTTGAGTCCTCAGTCTGACCATGGCTTTCTTTATCTGCCCTTCAAGTGTTTTCAGATTATGAGTCACTGTTTGTTGTTCTTTAAGAATTTTTTTTTTCATGGTTGTTTGTTAGAGTTAGGCGCACAACAAGAAGAATAGTCTCGGACAAATATAGCATGTATGAAAGCCTGAAATATATGCCTAGTCAGGTTCAGTGATTGAGTCAATGCCGTTTTTTTTGAGGCCAGAACCAAGAGCAACGCTGAATCTTTAGGATTATACGTTTGTTTTTGGCCATTGTTTATTTTCTTAAAAACAAAAAATAAAGATTTACAGCACAATATGAATATCAAAGGACTTGCTCTACTAAAACTACTTTTGGTGTTACATCATTATATTAAACTACTTTGGTGTCAAATGCAACATTGCGTTTATACACAATTCCTGAACTTAAATCATCAGTTTATGTTCCATTTAGTGGATTAAAAAAACATAAAAAAAAAATGTCTGTTTTATGAATTATAGATAAAGGAAATCTTATCTTTGTTTGTTTTAGTTTATAAAGTTTTTGTTAAAATGTACTTTTGCAAAAAAGTCTGACATCTTATATCTTTAGAACTGATTAGCTGCTGGTGGACTGGACAGACACAAACTGTCAAGATCGATTTAAGAGATCTGACCCATATGCAGAGAACTACTCAGAGAACCAGGGGAAAAGTTTAACAGGTTTATTGAGAAGACTGTACAGGAGTTGAATCTGGAACTCAGAGAACTGGTGAACCGGAACTGGAAAGTCTGGAGAGGAGATCACAGTGATCAGTTCACGGACCGTCGGAAAAATTTACCTTGACTGAGTCTATAGTTCAGTGGAAGCGGGACTCACGTTTGAGGGGGTCCTCGTTTTTCCTTGATTCAGTTGGTGTGGGTTTATCCTGAGAAGAGGGAACTCGTTGGAGAGCGGTAGGTAGACATTCGTTGGACCCTGAGGAGCAATGGAGCGGACTGTCACTTGGATTTCCGAAAGGGACTTGAATGGCACGTGTGGATGTTTCCCCCTGCTCAGTGTGAAATTTGTTAATCCTTCCAGGGGGAGAAGGCCAGGCATCCAGTTACACAGGAAGGCTTCCTGTCGAAAGGCAATGACACAAACATAGTGAACCTCAGAGAACCAAAGGCTGAGATTAGACTCAGCTAAACTCAGCTTTGCTAGAGTGTCCAAAACTGGCAAGCACTCTGGCGTCGAGGTAGTGACAGTCCTGCCACTCAAATACTCTTCAGTGATGAACCAACGAGCCGCAGGTGTGCAGGAGGACCAACGAGGACAGGGCACCACCTGTTGGTGGAGGAGAGAAAAACACACAAACAACCCACACAAACTGGATTCCTAACACAAAATGGATTTTGGCCAAGTACCAAATTAATTAATCTGTTGTGGTGCTACATTCAGGTGCAGCAGGAACTATTTGTATTTTACAACAATAAGGTTTTCATAACTATGATAGGAGCATCTAGCTTTGTTCCCTCACTTCTGTTGGTTTTGCTTTTAATTTACATCCAGTTTGTTTTGCTTATTTTTTATTTTTTTTATTTGTGAATGCCTTAGTGGTAAAAATGCATTTAGTCTTCCTAAGTGTAGAGTGGGTGTCTTCCCTAATTGTGTTTTAGTTCATGTTGCTACAGAAAACTTTTAATTTTGTAGAGTCAGAGAAGACTCAGAATGCTATCTGTAAATGGGGCGGGCCAATGACACATTGCCTATATAATGGTTCAGCTATCCTGCTTTTTGCAGCTCTTTTTTTCTCTCTTGAAAATCAGGGGATGATATATTTAAACAGAATTGAAGATTGTGTTTCAAATGACTTGATAAAACAAGTAAAAAATCTGTTTTCCTTGGCCTTGATTGAGGTTTAATGGTTTTGGTAAAAGCTTGGCCAAGGACCTGGTTCTAGTAAGGCGAGTGAAACATTTACAATTACAGTTTTCTCCGGTCAGCAAGCAGTGATGTGAGGCATTAAGAGTTTATCTTTGCTCAAAGTCTAGAGTGGCTCTTTAATATATAATGTGCACACTCACAGCAAAAGGTCAACATTTGTTTGAAAGAAAAGAAATTTGGCTATGATTGAACCAACTATCATTTTTATTGCATACATTTTGAGTCTTGACGTATACAGCATAGTGTTTTTTTTTCAAGTCTGGAGAATTGACCAAAGTGGTTTACGCTACATTAAGACATGAGCCCATTCAGGCACAAATTCACACACTGATATTGGCAAGCTAATTTGGAGCCAAATTTGCCTTTGGGCTCACTGACAGAAGTAAGAATGCTGAATACAGGCACCATCAGGCCCTTGGGCCAAAATTAGCTGGCAATGCGGTTAAGTAACAACTTTGAAAGCTAGATCTGGGTTTTGCACTAACAACCCTTCAGTTGTAGGATTAACTCCTGCATCTGAAAGGGGCAGTGTGTCTCAGTGAGACAGAGACCAAATCTGGGAATGTCATCAAAGCTTTAAAAACCAAAGTTTCATTTGGTATACATTTGGTATACTTTTATTGTCATTTGGTGTATACCAAATGACAATAAAAGTTGTCTAAGAAAAAGAGACTTTAAGTTCTCTCTGCTTTTTTCGTCATAGTAGCTTCCACTGGTCTGTTTCTGTTTAGCTATGTCACCATCGTAGAGATAAATATCAGCTGGGCTGCCTGCTGTCATCAACATCTCCAATTATAGATCGAATTCGGACAATCTTTTAGTGCCTGGTCCCGCTTATCTCCTAGACATAGCTATGGATTTAGCAAAACTAACTTAAATACATGCTCTCTTTCATCCTTTAAAAAAAAAAACAGGATGAGAGATCACCTGTTTAATTGTCTCTGTCCAAGACCAACTACCTATTAAACTAATTCCACAATTATCTTTCCTAAGTATTTTTAGATCATAACTTTCATGTTCATTTTGTATGTCTGCTTCTGTATTCTCAAACTCCCACCCTGTCGCGATCGAAGGCCACTGACCCTAAGCCTGGTTCTGCTGAAGGTTTCTTCCTGTTAAAAGAAAGTCTGTGCTCTCCGCTATTGCTGCATGGATACTCAGTTTGAAGGATTGCTGTTGAGTTAATGACACAATGCATCTACCTTCTTTAGATGCTCATCCAAGAGGAACGAATCCTGCAAAGCCAGGGACTGGATGCAGTCAGCTACAATAGAAAACTTTTAATCAATTTAGCTGTATGATGTGATAAAATTGTCTCTTTTAAGCACCTTGAGATGAGATGTGATGTGTATTTTCTAGATAAAAATAGTCCTCGGTACTAAAGGTAATATTTCTTTATATATGTGGCTACAGTTGATTTTCGAAAGGTTTAAAACAATTTATATACAACCTATATATACTGTAGAACAGAATTGTTAGATGATTTGTGTAGTAATGTTTCAACTTTACTTCGAATGTCATTTATATTTTTAGATGTAGAGCAACACAGAAATGCACACAGTTTTACAAGAACCATGACTACCTCAAAGCAGAAAAAAAGGCCATTTTAAATGTTATTATTATTTTATTCCAAAACTGCAGCTGTGTGGCTGCAAGATCGCAATGGTCCCACAGCCAGTGAGCTTTCTGTATTTCTCTTGACAATGACACTAGAAATTGAGCCCAGTGATGCGTAACGTTAAAGCTCTGACTGGGCTCTATGTCTGCTGAGCTACACAAGGCTGAGCCCGACCTCCTTCAACAGAAAGCAACCAACCTTACTGCTGTGCAGGTACGGATGCGCCTCAGAGCTTTTTATACTGCTTCTCTGTCCGCAGTATAGTGGAGTCGACAAATTTCATCCTCCTAATCTTTGACAGATTAAGGTACTGGTATGATTACAGTTTATCCTGTTTGAGGTTTAGAACTTTACCACTCTTGATCCGTATTTGCTCTGTGAGATGTCATTTGTTTGTAAAAGTCATAAATCTTGTTAAATTAAGACTTGTGGGGAGGGGGTGTTAATACTTCAGATATTTAGGGTTTTCATTCAAAGACTACTATAATACAGGATCTGCATTACAACATTTATCACCAATTCTAATAGTGATTCACTTCTAAAAAAAAGCCTTTTTGGAGCAAAGTGAAACAATAAAATGAAACTTAAAATTCTGTCATTATTACTTAATCTGGTTGCAGAAGTCTGTGACCCACTGTATCCTTTGTGTTTTAGGATGATAATCTGGGCTTTTACTTGTGCCTGTTTTATTTCCTGCTTGTTTTTAGGGAATAAGTTACAACAGTCTCCTCTTTGGTCCCTATTAAAGCTGCAGTCTGTTATATTGAGAAGAGAGCAGACTTTGACTGAAAATTTGAAGAAAACCAGGTTTCACACCACTCCCCCACCCTCTCTGCTTCACTCATGCGCCACCTCCAAGCTCCACCCCTCTCACAGCATCTGCGCGGCTACCGCATGTGACCAGAAGCGTCCAAGCAGCGTACGCGTACCATTGACATCTTCTTTTTTCTTCCTCCTGACTGCAGCAGGTTCAGCTGTGAGAGGGAGGGGGCAGGATTCAGCGTGTGTGAGCTGTGATTGACACTCCATCAGACGCTCCTCTGGCTGTGATTGGTTGTTTTGTCTCGTCCCGAAATATTCTTTCTAGATTGCAATACAGGCAGTAGGCGGGACCAATTGAAGCAGTTTTTTTCACAGGTTACATATCACATGTACTGCTGTCTGGGCATAGGGACAGTTTTAGCCAATATGACAAAAAAGTGATTTTTAAAAACTTACAGACTTCAGCTTTAATAAAACAGGTCTTCCCAAAGGTAGGAAGCCTCTAGGGCAGAGGTCACGGATTAGCGGACCGTGTTCCGGATCTGGACCAACCTGATTTACAACATTTATAAATTACTGCATGTTGTCTGATGACAGTGTCTAAACGTCACTTGCACTGCTTTTCCTGTTACCCTGAAATCCCACATCCTCCGTCACCGCTACGCCACCGAGCACTCCAGACTGCCTGCCCAAAGCAAAGCCTACAGCCTCCGCTGTTCCTCCCGTATTGCTGCGCTACGACTTATCCTCGGAGCTCGAGGACAGCATGCGCCATATTATCATTATATTCGTAGGAACAAAACATGCAGAAATTAACACTTAATTTAATAAGATATATAAAAAAAATCCCCTGCAGCATTCACCATATGTGCAGTTTCTGATGGAGATGATAAATCTGCTCCCTGCTCTGTTGAAGAACTAGTAGTTTGCATCCAATCTTTTAAATCAATGATGTTAGTTTTTTGAAATATACAAGAATTATGCTCTAATTTGTAGTTACCGAACTGTTTTTACTATATTTTAATTGTCAAACCTGATCTTCTCACCGTTCTTTTTGATCTTTGGTGTGATTGTGATAGCGAAGATTGACCTGGCTGGACTGGAGCGGAGCCTGAACATTTTGAGTATGTTTGGCTCAACCTGCTGCTGTGAAGCAGGATTCTCCACCATGAACAGAATTAAAAATAAATATGGATCCAGGCTCACAATGAGCACCTTGATATCTGCTTGAGAATGGCTTTGTTTCCATTCAAACCCAGGTTTAAAGCCTTGCAGGGCAGCATAAAGCCCACTGCCAACATTAAGCCAGAAAAAAAAAAGAAAAAAAAAACAGTCAGTTCAGTTTTAAAAAAATATGTGAAACAGGAAATTGTCTATATACCAAAGTGAAAGATATTGTTGTTCTTTAATAAAAAAACACTTTAGATTTTAAAATGGAAAAAAATTCTATCTTTTTTATATATATATATTTTTTTTTTTAAAATTCAATGTATAATATGAATGCATAAACACCTCATTTTATTTCAGTGTTAAATTCTGTTTAAAGTACCACCGCACATTTTGAGGGGAAAAAAATATGTTTATATGCGCCTTATAGTCGCAAAAATATGGTAAAAGTTTATTAAAAATGTCCCTGGACCTTTACTGGTTGATCATTTTCTTAATTCAGACCCCACTGATTTTTAATTGGTTACCCCTGCTCTAGATGCTCACAAGACATCAAATGGGGGTTGCAGTTAGTTTTCACAATCACTGATCTGGTCCCTAGAGGGCCAAAATATAAATTAAAATGCATAAATGTGAATGTTTCATGAATTTATTAAATGTAGAATTCATTTTTTTTTTACATAATATAAGGTTAAAATTTTACTTATTCTATTTTCTTATTACAAATTATGCATTTAAATTTCAAACAGTTAAATAATGAAATGCCTCAATAATTATTTCAAAATACATGTGTGAAGCATTAATTAATAAAATGTTATTTAGAAAAAAATTACTGATTTAGAAATTGCTTTTCTTACTTTTATTTACATTAATGAATACATATAGATGGAACTAATAAAGTGTATTTTTAGTGGCTGCAAGTATGTTATTTTTGGGGTCACAGGCTGAAATGTTCTGCCCATTTCATCAGTTTGAAGCCTTCAATTTCTTGTTCATCAAAAGCGTGGAAGTAGGTTACAATGTATTATATAGAACCCTGAAACACTTTAGCTGCGTATGCCTGTGCAAGTCATTTCATTCATGAAAACTAGAAAAGTTTAAATCAGATCAGTCTTCTGCTCGTACTTTTCAGATAATAGACTTAGACTTACACAGATTTATTTTGGCATTTTGTTTACACAAGTGTCGACAAAAAGAAATTTCGTTTAGAACATCTCTCTAGACAATATCAATTTTTAAAGTGCAGCCCTGCTACTACTGCCTCCAACTCCAGAAGCGCTCGCTTCTCCTGGCTCAGGGGAGGAAGAGGACGATGATGACAATGCTGTGAGGATTGTAACCCCCTGGGTTGAAGAGGCTGACGTGGTTGAAACAGCCGTGGTGCCATTGGTAGGTTTAGCGCGGACATACGATGCTGGAGAAGGTGTGGAAGCCGGAGGGGGCCGGGAGGAGCCACCTGGGGGGGTTTCAGCATTTGGCAGGGAAGCATCAAGAGTGCTCTGCTCATTTTCACCTGCAGAGGGCTTTGCTTACACCTTTGCAGGAGTCCCTCTTAATTCTAGCCAATCTCACTACAGCAACATGTAATTCAGTTCAATTCACACACATGTCATCTCAAGGTATTTCACAGAGACAATTCACCCAGATCATACAGTCAGATTGATTCAAAGTTTTCTATCCAAGGAAAAAACCAGCTGATTGCATCGACTCATTTACTTGAAGGCAATTACTCACACCAAGCATGCTTGTAGCAACAGTGGAGAGGAAAAACTCCCTTTACACAGGAAGAAACATCCAACAGAACCAGGCCCAGTGTGAGCAGCCATCTGCTGAGGCCCACTGGGGTTCAAGGAGACAGAAGCAGAAATAGAGAAAGAAGCAGAGATACAAAAGGAAACTGCCAACCAGCTTCACAGGCACTGAATATTTTACCTGACAGTAGACCAGGCTTGGACTGGTAATCTGTGATTTAAGACTTTTACAAACGTGACAAAAATGCCATGGCTAAAAATCGTTCCTAGTCCAAACCTTCGGTAGAGATATTTTTTTCAAAATGGTTGAGCCAGTTTTGTGGTTTTGCTGCATACTGAGTCCCCACAGATACCTAAATTCCTTGAAAGTTTTGAATTTGGAAAAAAAAAAAAGTTTACAGACCTTAACATTTTTGAATAAAACATAAAAGACAGTCATCCTTAAGAGCCTTTGATCTTTCAAGCCATGGAACCTACTGTAACTAACATCTGCGCAACAAAATATGCATTTTTTTTTGTCAGTGAGTTGGTGAAATGTCATCACATTGAATGCCATCAAGTTGGCATGCAATACGAGGTCAAAAACACTTGAAGCAAAGCGTTATTGATAAAGTCGGCCCTGGCAGATGGCGCCTCACACTGAGCCTGGTTCTGGTGGAGGTTTCTTCCTGTTAAAAAGGAGATTTTCCTCTCCACTGTCGCCACAAGCATCCTTAGTATGAGGGATTCATGTTAATTATTCGATGCAATTAACTCATTTTCCTTAGATAGAAAACTTTGAATCAATTTGACTGTATGACCTGGTTTAATTGTCTCTGTAAAGTGCCTCGGGATGACGTGTTGTGAATTGAGGCTATATAAATAAACAAAAAATAATAATAAATAAAAATTTGTTCTAAAGAGAATAGATAACCTAAACATTAGTTAACCAAGATTTAACAAATACTTATCCAACTTTCCAGGTTAGGTGATCTTTTATCACCTAATCTGCACAGTAACTGCAGCAGCTCTCTTTAGCTATTGTCTACTGGTGCGTTGACACAGAATGAGATTGCAGCAACATAATGCTGCTCTCATCTGCTGTCCAGGCCTGAAATATAGCCAGCTAGTGACAGTAATTTCCACAGTTAGCAACAAGTTCCACTGTGTCCTCCTATCTGCTCCTTGCTGGTTCCACCACAACATGGTGGACGTGGATTTTTGGAATGAATTCTTTATTTACTTTGGAAAGTCAGACAAAGTTGCTTGCAGCAACGTACCTGGGAACTAGAGAGGAACTTTGTAAAATACCACCACCATCTCTAGGAGCTGTGTCTGGATGATGGTCACTTTCAGTGGTTCTTCTGTCTAACAGAGACCCGCAGCTACCCCACTTCCAGGTGGAGCCCCCCGGACAACAGAGGTAAGGAGAGGCGGTGGCTGGCCAAGGACTGAGCTGGAGCTAAGAGAGGATGATGAATGATTTAACAGTCCTTTTAATGGCTATTATAAAATCATTTCTTTAAGTACATTATATCTGTGCTTTTGGCTGTGATAGGTCTCTGACTTTCAGCATTCCCAAAAAGAAGTAATTCACCAAAGGTGGCAAGATACCACTTTGCACCAAGTCTAGGGCACTTATGCTGCTTTCACACCGGACGCAGCTGGCGCGACAGAAGCAGCGAGTTTACATGCAAAGTCAATGGTTGACGCGCGTTTGAGCAGCAGGCGCAGCGCGTCTGAGCAGCTGAAGCAGCGCATCGGGTGCATTTAAGCATCTGACGCGCATGACGCGCCGCAAACGCGTTGCTGCTCGAGATGGAAAAATTGAATTTTTGCTGCTCGACGCGCCGCGTCAACCAATCAGAGAAGCTGATCTGGGAGCTGGCTGGGAGAGAGACACAGCGCTGATGACACAGACCGCTCTGATCACTCCTCTTAAACAGTTTATTAACGCATAATTAACTTAAAATGCATACATCTGCCGGCAGAATATGTTCGCTTTTATTATTCTGCTGCCTGCAGATCGGATTATGTAGATGAAAAACAGGCTGCTTTTTGAAGGGATTCCTTCTGTCGGCGCACCGCCGGTATGTGGGGGTCTGAGCGGCTCCGACAGAAATAACATTGGGAGGCAGGATTGTAATCTGGATGAACTGACTGCACTGATGAAGTTTTCAGGTGTATTTTCTCACTTAAACACATATTAAAACTACTTTATTCCCATTGATCACAGCAAATATAGCTGCAAGGCAGAGAAAGGATAGAGTAGCTCAGCCCAACGCGCGTCAGACACACTTTTGCACAGCGCAGCCAGAGCAGCAAAGCTGCTTCAGCCACGCGTCAGAACTAACTGGTACAAGCAGCAAAAATGAAGCAGCAGACGCGTTTTTGCTGCGTCCGGTCTGAACGTAGCATTAGAGAGGCAATGCAGCAGTGAAAGCAAGTGGAGAAATTACAAGAAAAGAAATATTTCATAATGCAGGAGGTAATATTTTTAAATTTATTTGCCGATACTTCAATTAACTTTGGAAATCCTAAAAGAACATTAAACAGAGCCTGTAATAATTATATGATAAAGAGAAAGTATAGTATTATATACTAAACAGGTATATAATGGTTGATATTGCAGCTTAATAATTGGCTGAAATGGGTAGTGTCAATGCAATCAGGATGGAGAAGGAATGAGAAAATTCCCCTAAGGTTTTGGTCGAAATGTAGAATAGAATAGAATCAAATCGAATAGAATAGAATAGAATAGAATAGAATAGAATAGAACAGAACAGAATAACACCCTTTTTCCTAGAGTGTGGAAATTTCAGTGTGTCAGTAAAGAAGTTCCAGTATTTTTAACATTCAGCTGGGCAATGACTGCATGTCATTAAATATTTCACTGTCACTGCTCTGTTGTTATGTTTTAATATTATTCTATTGAAAAGTCTGCATCCAAACTCTATCACAGCTCAACAACCTTCTCCCTCAGTTATCTGCCTTTTTCTGCCAACTTTGTTCAGAATTCAAAAATGTGAAATTACTTTTTTGTTTGCTCTAATGACGAGCAGAGATGTCGTGCGGAATGTTTACCTAACTCTCCAACCTGAAATTGAGTTTACTTAGATCTCCTGTGGTGCTTATGATTTCAAGGGTCATTTCACAGGCTGATGTCTGAGGTTGTGTGTGTGTTTTTTTCCAGCTGTGGGAAAAACGAGACACTATATTTTCTTTGCTGCATACTTCACAGGCACAAAGCAATCCTAAGTTGTGTATAGAAGGTTCATCCTGCACACACGGTAGCTTCTCATGGGGATGGGGCGGAGGTGTGAAAATGTTCATTTGTTCTCAGAAAACACCACGAGTGCAAAAACAACTGGTAAAGTCTGTTTTCTTTTTGTTCTTTATTTTCTCTGATGTACCATTTTGTTATGCAACTGACCGCAGTCCGTCTCCTACTTTATCAAAACACTGGTGCCTTTATGCTGCATTCAAATACACATGGGAACTCAGAGCCTCCCAACTTTAACAAAAAGCAAGGAAAATGCTCCAAATGGGAGCTTACTCTGTAAACACAAAAGCCCCCTTTTTATCATGATGTTTTGAAATGATGACTTATTGTGCTCTTTGTCTAGAAAAACTTTTTAGGAGAATGATTTCACTGTAGAAGAAAATAATTAAAATGTTTTTTTTATATATATATAATTGCACAGCAGGTTTATGAAGGTGTGGTTTATACACTGCCTGGCCAAACAAAAAGTCGCCACCTGGATTCAACTAAGCAAATAGGTACGAGCCTCCTATTGGATAATTACTGCATGGGCAATTATCTTTCAGCTGGCGACAAGTTATTTAACCCCAACTGATGCAATGACTTGCTTCTCATTTCCTAAACAACCATGTCGAAAGACACATCCCATGGTCGTGGAAAAGATGTTAGTCTGTTTGAGAAGGGTCAAATCATTGGCATGCATCAAGCAGAGAAAACATCTAAAGAGATTGCAGAAACTACTAAAATTGGGTTAAGAACTGTCCAACGCATTATTAAAAACTGGAAGGCTAGTGGGGACCCATCATCTTAAAGGAAGAAATGTGGCAGGAAAAAAATCCTGAATGATCGTGATCGGCGATCACTTAAACGTGTGGTGAGATCAGATCGAAGAAAAACAACAGTAGAACTCAGGGCTATGTTTAATACTGAAAGTAAGAGCATTTCCACACGCACAATGCGAAGGGAACTCAAGGGATTGGGACTGAACAGCTGTGTAGCTGTAAGAAAACCACAAATCAGTGAGGCTAACTGGAAAAAAAAGGCTTCAATTTGCAGGGAGCATAAAGATTGTACTGTTGAGCAATAGAAGAAGGTCCAGTGGTTTGATGAGTCCAGATTTACCCTGTTCCAGAGTGATGGGCGAATCAGGGTAAGAAGAAAGGCAGGTGAAGTGATGCACCCACCATGCCTAGTGCCTACTGTACAAGCCTGTGGGGGCGGGGTTATGATCTGCGGTTGCTGCAGTTGGTCAGGTCTAGGTTAAGCAACAGTATGTGCTCAAAGAATGAGGTCAACTGACTACCTGAATATACTGAATGACCAGGTTATTCCATCAATGGACTTTTTCTTCCCTGTTGGCGGAGGCATATTCCAAGATGACAATGCCAGGATTCATCGGGCTCAAATTGTGAAAGACTGGTTCAGGGAGCATGACACATCATTTTTACACATGGATTGGCCACCACAGTCCAGACCTCAACCGCATTGAGTCTTTGGATGTGCTATGCGCAGTGGTCAGACTCTACCATCATCAATGCAAGATCTTGGTGAAAAATTAATGCAACACTGGATGGAAATAAATCTTTTGACATTGCAGAAGCTTATCGAAACAATGCCACAGCGAATGCGTGCCATAAACAAAGCTAAAGGCGGTCCAACAAAGTATTAGAGTGAGTGATCTTTTTTTTTGGTGGCGACTTTTTTTTTGGCCAGGCAGTGTATATTTTAATGAGCTGCTGTGATCTTGCTGTCCTCTAAATACCTGGATTTACAATGTTATAAAATAAACTAATATTACTATCAAACATAGTTTTATTAGCAAAATGTTTGGTACTTTGCAAATAAGCAAGATGTGGTGCTAGATATGGAGTGGATTTTGTTCCATTATTGTTGCAAAGAATACCTTTTGTATATAGAAATTATAAAAGAAATTGCAAATTAGAAATTAAACCTCTATCAAATGCTCGCTTTTGACCAATAAACATGTTGTTTATGTCCAGCAGACCTATAGAAAATAATATTTACTCCTCACACCAGAGGAATGAAAGATCTGGTGCTAAAAGGGGAAAGAATTGCTAGTGCACCCTGTGAGAACCTATAAATTGTGTGGTAGTGGTAAACTATAGTGGAGAGAATATGGTTAATAAAAAAAAATTATCAGACCTAAGACAACGAAACTATAGAACAAAAATAGAAAAGAAAAAACAACAAATGGATAGAAAAACAATAAGACAACCCTAAGAAACTCCCAAATGTCATACTTTAGGTTCCTTCTTTCAACCTCAGCCTATGTAAAGAAACAGGGTTGATATTGTGAAACTGTACAACATTATATACTGAGGACTTGGCAAACATTTCTTCCCTTTTCAACAAAATCAAATCAAACATTGCACTGCACTGCAAAAGCTGTGCAGTGTTTTACCAGGCAGGAGCCTCCACCACAAGGCCAGGAAACAGCTTGCAACACCAGGCGAGGCAGCAGCTTGCAACACCAGGCGAGGCAGCAGCTTGCAACACCAGGCGAGGCATCCACCACCAGGTGTAATCTGCCCTGGTTGCTGGGACTGCCACGCTGGGACTGCCAACCATGTCAACCAAAAGAGACATGGAGGAGTTAAAACAAGCAAATGAGGAGCTGAGGAAATCAGTAAAGTTCATGGCACACCAAATGGAAACTACCGTATTTTCACAACCATAAGGCGCACCGTACTAAAAGGCGCAGTCTCAGTTAGGTGTGCCATTACTGTATTAAATACACACATAAGGCGCACCGGATTATAGGGCGTGGGTTTTATAGGTACATGTCCTCTACCATGTTTAAATACCTCTACTGCGTATTTAAAAATAGAGCGGGAGCAAAACTGAGTATGATTGTGCTTTATTCACGTATTTATTACAAAGTATTAATCAAACCTGGGAGCTGGGCGTGAGACAGACACATTGCTGATGACAGAGCGCTGTGATCACTCCTCTGAAACAGTTTGACGCATAAATTAACTTAAAATGCAGAAATCTGCTGGCAGAATATGTTCGCTTTTATTATCCTGGTGCCTGCAGATTAGATTATTTACACAGCTGTCGCTGTGAACCGCGAGAAGGCGACCCGGCCAGAGGCTGCTGTTGAATGGGATTCAACAGAGTCTGAGCAGCTCCGACAGAAATAATATTAAAAGGCAGGATGGTAATCTGGATGAACTGACTGCAATGATTAAGTTTTCAGGTGGACTTTCTCACTTAAAAACATATTAAAACCACTTTATTCCCATTGATCACAGCAAATATAGCTGCAAGGCAAAGAAAGGATAGAGTAACTCCGCCCAACGCGCGTCAGACACACTTTTGCACCGCGCAGCCAGAGCAGCAAAGCTGCTTTAGCCGCGCATCAGAGCTAACTGGTACAAGCAGCAAAAATGTAGCATTACTTTGAACGGCCCATTCACACCGATGTTGAGCTGTTGAAGTTCCTTTGTCAGACCTCCCGGAATAACAGCAAGCACAGCTTTCATTTTTTTCACCATGTTTTTCACGTCGGCTGTGAGATGGGCATGCATGGAGTGACAGTTTAACAGCGATGGTGATGCGTGGAAAAAACCACCTGGTCTCCTTACATACACCTCCCTCAGCCACTCTTTTATCATATCCTCAATGAGGAGACATACCTGTTCTTTTATACACAATCCACGCCCTCACTTCCCCCTTTAACGTTCTCATGGTGGTCTCAACAACGTCCGCAGTAACAACACACATAGGGCCACCGCACTATAGGGCGTGCCGCACATTTTGAGGGGAAAAAAAGACATTTATATGCGCCTTATAGTCGTGAAAATACAGTATGGCAAGTAAGCAAGATTCTCTGATGGGCATGATGAGACATTAAAGAACTGAAAAAGCAAAACGACGAGAAAGATGCTAAGATTGTACACCTAGAAGGTAGATTATCTGAGTTAGAGCAATATACTCGAATGAATGATGTTATTATTACAGGACTTTCAACAAGACCCTCTTTATTTGCTACTGCAGTGAGGGACTGCAGTGAGTCCAGGGTTCTTTGCCAACGGACCAGGATTTGGACCCAGTGGAGCAACAGGTGGAGAATTTCAATATGGAAATGGTATTAATATAAAAAAGGAGAACAATGAAGTTTGTAACCCTTTTCCTCAAATGGACAAAAGTAAGCCACCTAACATCATCATGAGATTTGCAAACAGAAAATATAAAGTCAGTCTTTTGCGACAAGCCAAGAAGCTAAAAGGTTACAATCTTTATATTAATAAAATTAATATTAATGAACATTTGACCAAGAGCAATGCTGAAATTGAAAAAAGGGAGTCCATTGCCTGTGCAAAGAGGGAACAATACAGGCAAAATGGTCCTCAGATTGTAAGATATATGTATGACTTAATGGTGCTCCTGAGCATGCACAACTTCTAGTCCTCAGGAGCTTAGAGAATTTAGAAGAAATTGTATGAGTCCGTGGTTTGATGTCAAGCTGCTTTTATAGTTATATTGTTGTTTTTGATTGTGCCCAGTGAGGATATGTCTTGCATTAACTTGAACTTGCATAAGGTAGTCATGTTTTAAAATCATTGTTGTTTCGGAGACCTATCTTGATGATTCCTTCTCTGACTCAAGCATAACCATAGATGTTTTTTTGTGTTTTTAATAAAGACAGAAATAGATTTGGGGGTGGAGTGGGTCTATATGTACACGATAATTCACCTTCCAAAATATGTTTCGTTTTGATGAGGGAAGACGCTGTGTACAAATAAAGGTGCCTTAATTAAAACCACTTTTAGTTTGTTGCTTCTACAGGCCCCTTACTGCAGATGCTGTGTATATGACTGGTTTGTGTGAACTGTTTGATAAGACATCAGATAAATATAGTGAGGTTTATTTGCTGGGTGATGCAAATGTTGACTGGTTGGTGCAGTGTTGTCCCAACAGGAAAAAAAGTTACTATTTATATTTAGAACGAGTGGTCTATCCCAAATTGTTGAAGTCCCCTCAAGATTAAACATTAGAATGATGGGATTATCTGTGGAAAATGCAATGACCACATCCACACAAATGCTGCTCTGCAGTGCTCCAAGGCAATTTCTGTGCCTGTAGCTTTTAGTGACCAATATATAATCGCTGTTACCAGAAAAACAAAGATTCTGACCGTCTGACAGAAACTAAGCAGGAATAACCGAACCGAAGCCTGGAAGCCAACTCTTCCCCCCCTCCTCCTACACACAGAACACCGGCGACTAAACTCTTCCACCCCAGCAGAATGAAAGCAATAAGCCCCGTTCGGTCCTTCCGGAAAACCAGCACAAATTTCTCGGAGCACTCCCTGGGAATCTCCCGGAGCAAGACCCCGGTGGACGACCCGCTCAGCCTGCTCTACAACATGAACGACTGCTACTCCAAGCTGAAGGAGCTGGTTCCCAGCATCCTGCAGAACAAGAACGTCAGCAAGATGGAAATCCTGCAGCATGTCATCGACTACATCCTGGACCTGCAGATCGCGCTGGACTCCAGCCTGCATCACCCCTCGGCGCGGCCGGGGCAGAGCGCGTCCAGGACCCCTCTGGAAATGGAAGGCGCGTTATATGGGATAATTTCCCCTCCCTCTACCCTAACCTCCCCCCCTCCCCTCCCCTCTCCCCGTTTGAACTCCTGGCTTTTCTTGTGGAGGTGGGAACGTGTACAGAACAAACTTGGTTTAGTTACTGTAAAAACAAAACAAAAAAAATGTTGTCTTGTCTTGTCAGAAATGTTGGCACATGAAGGACTGGACAATGTCTAAAGCATAAAAAAAGTTAAAGTGGAAGAATGAGACCTTGTGAACTCTCTCTCTCTCTCTCTCTCTCTCTCTCTCTCTCTCTCTCTCTCTCAGCGGAAGTTAATCTTGTACAGTTGCAGAAATTTGAAACTTCTGCACAAAAAAGTGTAATGCTGTACTTAAAGGAATAGTACACCCAAAACATGATTAGCCTTCATTTTCTACTCACCCCCTCCAGAATTTACTCGAAACGAAGTCATTTAGAATGTTTTTAGACCATAAACAGTAGTGTATAGGATTTCCTGAAAGCGCGTTCACGACGCTACGGAAACGGCGGCAGACCAAACCAGATGAAAGTGCGCATTCAGCTCGGCAAAG
>NW_015150935.1:214435-219965 GCF_000732505.1 Cyprinodon variegatus | reverse complement strand
CACTGCGGCGTTGAGGCAAGGTCTGAAGACAGCTTAAGTACTGTGGATCCTCTAATGATGGAATGAGCTCCAGCTGTGCAGGAGGCTCGACTCAGGAGGATCTATGGCGGACTCTGCTGGAGGAAGGTGGTACTTCTCCAGCTCCCAACATTATGGATGTTGAAAACAAATATCCTCCCTTTCCCTTTGCTTGACCTTAGTGTTAGGACGCTAATGGCAGAGAGAGATGCAGCTAGACGCAGCTTTGACTTGACGCATCAAGTCAAAATTAAATAAGGTAAAAAAAAAAAAGGACTACTTTAAAGAAAGGCTATATCATTCGAAGCACAATAGTAGAGAAATGTGGAACTTATGTAATGAAATTCGAAGTTAACAGTTTGGACACCCTTTGTTGAATCAAATGGATTTGTTCTCACAAAGCCAGGTGATATTGCTAATCATTTTAATGATTACTATTTTCAATTCAGTTTATGTAGCGCCAATTTACAACATATGTCATCGCAAGGCAGTTTACAGTTCATCAGATCATGCAGTCAAATTGATTCGAAGACTTTTATCTAAGAAAAAACAGTTAACTGCATCAACTCATTGACTGGAAGGCAATCTCTCACAATAAGCATTATTGTAAGGACAGTGGAGAGGAAATACTTTTAACAGGAAGAAACCTCCAGCAGAACCAGGCTCAGTGTGAGCGGCCATCTGCCGAGGCTGACTGGGGTTCAAGGAGAGAGAAGCAGAGAATAAAAGGGGAGCTGTAAAAGGCGGCCCCGTCCAGGAAACACACAGCCAGGCAGACAAGCTCTGAGTCTGCTCCCATGTCAGAAGATGAGGAGAGCACATCCAGCCAGTCACAGTCAGAGAAACAGGACTACACTGAAAAACAGGCCTTTCTCGTACATCTATAAACAAAGGTGTTGATGGCAGCAGCACAGCTGTTAAATATCTCCAGGATGGTGTCACAGCCAAACAGGAAACGATGAGGCAAAGCTACTATGAGAAAAAGAAGAGAGACCATAACATTACAGATTGAACTAACAGATTCTGCAGAGTGGGAGAATAGAGATAGAATGCTGAAAATGAGGCCATATGTCCTCCAGCAGTCTAAGACTATAGCAGCAGAACTATAGAGATAGCTCAGGATATCCTGAGCCACACTAACTCTACGGTTTATCAAAAAGGAAAGCTTTAAGCCTAGCCTTAAAAGCAGACAGGGTGTCTGCCTCACTGACTAAAACTGGTAGTTGGTTCCACAGGAGAGGAGCCTGATCACTTAAAGATCTGCCACTCATTCTACTTTTAGAAATCCTAGGAACCACTAGTAAACCTGACGACTGAGAATGAATTGCTCTGTTAGGAACATAAGGAACAATCATATCTGATATAAGATGGAACCTGGCCATTTAAGGCTTTATATGTGAGAAGGAGGATTTTAAATTCTATTCTATTCTCGATTTAACAGGAAGCCAATAAAGAGAAGCCAGGATAGGAGAGATATGATCTCTTTAAATTTTCATCAGAACTCTGGCTGCAGCATTTTGGATTAGCTGAAGGCTTTTGACTACAGTTTGTGGACTTCCTGATATTAAAGATGTCAGGATTTGGTTGAGGTTGGTGGACCCAAATGCAGAGGCAGGGAGGCAGAGGGGAGTTTCTTGATGACTTTATGATGAATAAACAAACAACTAAACACAGAGGCAGGGAAAATCCAAACATCAAGACATTAAAACAAAGTCAAACTAACCAGATACCATGGAGACATCAGGGGAAAAAACAATCACGATGAGGAAGACTCAGAAAGACGGAGTTGGAGGAAGTTTGACAAGGAACCAGCACTGAGGAACTTAACAGAGAGTGTATTTATGGGAGACTGAAACAAAGAGAGAACTTAAAGAGCAGATTGAGAGCAGGTGTGAGTAGAACAGGAAAAGAGCTAGGGAAAAAGGGGAACACAAGAGGGCAGCAGAGGGCAACAAATAAAAACCTGAAAACTGAAAATAACCAGAACACAAAACAAAATAAGAATTAAACAACTAAAACTAGAAAACATGGAACAAAGTAAACAGAATAGACAAAAGAAAACATAACAGAACCAAAACTATGACAAAAGAATTACCATAGTCCAGCCTTGAAGCAAAAATGAATGGACTAGTTTCTCAGCATCACCCCTGGACAAGATATTTCTAATGTTTGCAATATTCCTAAGATGAAAGAAGGAAATTCTAGAAACCTCTATGATATGGGATTAAAATGGCAGGTCCTGATCAAAAGTAACACCATTACTTTGAGAAAGTGTCTCAATTAAACTAGACTGTGAAGATTTCACACATTACATCATATGAGATTATTCGAGCTGTTATGGGAGTAACACTAGCGATAAAATGAGTCTTGCCTCTTATTCTGATCCTGACATATTTTCTATTTGGCTATTCGAGTTTTTGCCTTGCCCTTGTCTGCTCTGTCTATTTTTGATTTTTTTTTTTTTTTTTACTGTTTTTCCTCGATTATGCTGGTTTACAGATCCTGGACTGTTTCACTGATCTCAGCTTTGATTCCCCTCATGGAAACTGTTGCTCCCTCAGCATTGGCTGGAGTCAGCTCATCTTCACTCGGGGTTCTGGAAGAAGCCATGGACGCAAGAAATGGACTGAACTTTGAATTAGGTCAGTGACTTTTGCTCCAATTCCCAATCAGCCCGGCATTCTTGTCACTGACCAGTGTTTCCTATCTCTACAGAGTATTCGTTCCACTGACGCCCAGCCACTCACTGTAATTATTCTGTTTTAAAATAAATCCTGTTGAAAATCATCCCGGTCTGTCTATCTGGATATCGGGTCCTAATTTCTGAGGTCATTAGAGCCCTGAAATTTTATTTCATTGGATGTTTTATTTTATCTTCTTTTTATTGGTTGTTTTATTTTAATAGTTATTTTTTCCATTCTCTGATCATTGCTAAAACCCTGTGTCAAGAAATGACATTTTTTTGGAAATGTAATATTTTGTAACTGTGCTTTTGTATTGTATATTTTCAATCCGGACCCCAGGAAGACTGGCTGTTTCCTGTGGCAACAGCTAATGAATAGAATAGAATTCAACTTTATTGTCATTCCACTGTCACAAGTACAGAGCAACTAAATGAATTCTCTGCATATAACCCATCCTCTTGTGGAGCAGTGGGCTGCCATTGTGCGGTGCCCGGAGAGCAGTGTGGGGTTAAGGGTATTGCTCAGGGAGCCAGAGTGGCAGTCTGTGGGAGTGGGGCTCTAACTCAGAACCTCAGGTTTCCAAGCTCTATGCCCTAACCACTAGGCTGTCACTCCCCCTCACTAATGTGGATCCTTAATATAATTATCAAATTCTCCTAACCACCCTTAAACTGTCCAATTGATTTTAAAATCTGGTTACATTTTTTTTTCTTCCTTTTTTTATGAATGAAATCTGATGCAATTTGGATTAGATGCAATTGGGATTGCCATGGCTCAGAACAGAGAATCCAGTGTCTAAGGCAGACAGACAGAAAATTCAAATGTTTGTTAAAAAAAAGCTTGATCTACAGTAGCAGCGGCTAGGGTGTCTAGGGCAGCAACATCTGCAGAAAGGAAACACGGGTTAATGACCACGTAAAGCTGGCAGATGAAGATTATGAACTTGAGTCACTAACCTGACTTAATAGTTCCATCCTCGACCAGAGAACGAGGAAGGATCCAGTCTGTGGGCTGCCGAAGATATGCAGTGGGAGCCACGCAGTCTCCTAGATGCCAAAGCCCCAGAGGATGAAAAACAAGCAGGAGACCAGATCTGGGCAGAAAAAGGAGGGCAGGATAATCCAGAGGCTGCTGCCAAAGGTGGTGTCGAGGAGATGCTCAGAATTCGGAACTAGGTTATGAAAGGTTCCAAAGAGAAATCGAGGTTGATGACATAAAACAGTTCCAATTTCATACAGGCAAAATCCAGCAGAAGTCCATAGACAGCTCAGGCAAACAGATCGGATGGGAACAGGAGGGCCCAGTGGTCGAGAGGCGGAACAGGTCTGGTTCAGGTAATCCGAAACTCTAAGGTAATGCTGAATCATTCTCATCACTGTCTCGAGAATAATCTCACCTGATAACTGAAAGCAGGCAGGTAAAAACAGATCAGCCTGGAACAGCAGGGCTTGGTGGTGGAGAGGCAGAACAGGTCTGGTTCAGGTAATCCGAAACTCTAAGGTAATGCTGAATCATTCTCATCACTGTCTCGAGAATAATCTCACCTGATAACTGAAAGCAGGCAGGTAAAAACAGATCAGCCGGGAACAGCAGGGCTTGGTGGTGGAGAGGCAGAACAGGTCTGGTTCAGGTAATCCGAAACTCTAAGGTAATGCTGAATCATTCTCATCACTGTCTCGAGAATAATCTCACCTGATAACTGAAAGCAGGCAGGTAAAAACAGATCAGCCGGGAACAGCAGGGCTTGGTGGTGGAGAGGCAGAACAGGTCTGGTTCAGGTAATCCGAAACTCTAAGGTAATGCAGAACAGGTAATCAGAAACACCGAGGTAACGCTGAAAAGCTCTCACCACTGGCTCGAGATTTATCAGCCATGATGACTGGAAACTGGCAGGTTAAATAGAAGCAGGAGCAGATGGATCAGATGAACGGTCACTAGAAAATGGATGGAGCTAGACAGGAGAATGAGACAGGCATCAGCGCAAAGATAATGACAGAGAAATATTTAACCCTTGACAGTCTGGGTCCCTTAGCTCTAGTCATTCTGCTGTCATAAATCTGGGTTTCATTTTAGATAGTGCTTTAAAACTAAACAAAAGGATAAATACAATCATAAAGTCTAGTTGTTTCCCACCAAAGAAACATTGATTCATGCTGTTAATACTTCCTGATTGGACTATTGTATTGTCTAGAATGTTTGATAAGATAATTCATCTTTTCCTGGCTTACAAATTGTCCAAATGTGGCATTTCATATTTTAACAGATACTTTAAAACAAAAGCTGATATCTCTGGTTCTAGACAGCTATGATCTGCTTCCTGTTTGCGATAGGACTGATTTTAAGATTTATTTTGCTTGCTTTGCTTTTAAAATAGTAAACGGTTTGGCCTGATCCTATCTCTGTGATCTTCATAACATCTTCACTCAAGTTAGAATACTGTAGTCCCCCAAATTTCTTAGATGTTCCAATAATCCAGCTTAAAATTCAGATGTAATGAGTTATGTACTGCTCTAAACATTGGAACGGTTTACTTTTCAAGTAAACCACTGAGACTGTTGAGACTTCAACATCTTTACTCAAGACCTATTTCTTTTCTTTTATGTTTGATTCAAACATTGAGTCTCTCTTATATAGAGTATACTTTTAAATGTATATTTTTCTTCTTCCCAGCCGGGCCCTGGGGGTCCAGGCCCTGTGGAGCAGCCACCAGAAATAAGCTACTGCCCACCCGGGCATCCACCCCCAAACACTGAGCACCACCAGTGGAGGAGGGGCTGGACAGGGGAAATGGGAGCTGCACTTAGTGGAGACTTGAGATGTTCTTAGGA
>NW_015150935.1:211430-212864 GCF_000732505.1 Cyprinodon variegatus | reverse complement strand
ACTCTAGGAACTGTAATATAGTAGTTGGAATTTTTAAACCTCCATTAATATGCCTAAATTAGTTTCTAATTATAGATTTAATTTGTTCATGCTGTAAGAATTTCTTTCTGTTAATGCCATATTGCATAATTACTCTAGCAAATGTGATAAACTCCGTTCCTTTAAATAAAGGATCCAGATATGTAATACCTTTATTCCTCCAGTATGGAAAGTTAATCATATTATTATTTTGATGAAATACTGTGTGATTTGGATCACACAGTATTTCCAAAATATTTGATATTTCCTGATTGCAGTTGTAAAGCTAGGGGATTCTGTAGAGAGAAATTAATTGGTAGTATTATAGATTTAGACCAATTTATGGAGTCATCTGAGACTTTTGTGAAATATTCTAGAAATCTAATTACTTGAGAAAGGGAAGTGTTTGAATGCTGGAGATAAAGTAATACATCATCTGCATAAAGACACATGTTATGCTCTACTTTCATCCATTTTATACCTTTAACAGCATTAGTTTGTCTAATTGTTGCTCAATAAAAATGGCAAAAAGTGAGGGGGAGAGTGGGCATCCCTGCCTAGTCTCCCTCTGGAGACAAAAGCTGGAAGATGTTTGGTATTTGTCCTGACACAGGCTGTTGGTAAGCTGTATGAGCTTTTTAACCAATTTCTAAAGAAATTGCCAAAACCTAGTTTATGTAGAGTAGCAAATAAAAATTTTGAGTTTGCTCTATGAAATGCTTTTTCTGCATCTAACACAATATGTTGCAGCTTTCTTAATGTTCTCAATCTGAGGAAATAACATTATCTAAAACACAGTATCACTGGTTATAACCTCACTCTGAAATATCCAAAGTACTGGAGGAACTTTAGAAACATCTTCAAAGGAAATATGTCTTCTTACAAAGAGTATGTTATTTTTGGAAAACAGCCAAACGAGGGGGGTTTAAATTTAAAGTTTGGGTAACAGAAAACATAAAAATAGGGAAACAAAGGCATTTTTATTTGCAGCTCAGGTGTGAGATGAGTTCTACCTGACACCCTGCAAGGAGCTGACCCATATCATTAAGGCGGAACTGAAAAGAAAGGGATTCCCCAGAGGTCATAAACTTTCTGTGGTGCTGCTGAGAAGGTCAGCCATCCAACTCTGCTAACAGTCTGCCAGAGAGGACCTCTCTGGGTTTTTAATAGACTCTACACAAGGACACACGATCATAAACACACACGTATCAGGGATGAAAGCTTTTCTAGCAGGACGTTTCATCTCACTGTGCCCTCAGTGAGATGGAGAACAAGTCTGAAGATGTCTTTATGTGTGAGGTCTATGAAGTTTTGTTGTGTGTCTGTGTGTGTGTGTGTGTGTGTGTGTGTGTGTGTGTGTGTGTGTGTGTGTGTGTGTGTGTGTGTGTGTCTCTGGTTAAATGTTAGCAGTCTGTG
>NW_015150935.1:176303-209300 GCF_000732505.1 Cyprinodon variegatus | reverse complement strand
GTGTGTGTGTGTGTGTGTGTGTGTGTGTGTGTCTCTGGTTAAATGTTAGCAGTCTGTGCAAATAGGTTGTGTGCGGGATGTGCACATGGAGTGCTGGTCTACGGCCGGGAGCCAACACTTCACCAGCATATGAGTTCCACACGCATTTCATTTCCTGCAGTCAGCATCAATTCAGACCCTCCCAGGAATTAACTCCATCTACCTGCTTGTCATTTTCTGCTTGTCGCTGCAAGCACACTGCACACACACACACTGCACACACCAATCGTTATGCATTCCTACATTTTTCTTTGAAGGTTTTCAGTCTCCTCCGTCTCTGCAGGGAAGATAAGGCTGCTTGCTGGAGAAAGAGAAGTCACAGTGATGGATGGTGTGCACATCTGCCACACAATACTCCTCTATTAATTTGCTATTGATTAATGTCTGCCACTGGCCTCCCACTATATTAACGAAACACAAACACACACTCATTCCTGATCCTACCAGCTCTTGACTTTCATCTGCAACTGACACTAATATGTTCCCAAAAGGGTTCAAAAAACTGCATCAGATTCACAAACATTCTTTATTTCAATAATTGACTGTAATGATGCTCTTAAACATGAGGCAGTCCACCTGTATGTAAGTGTACACGTTTCTAACAAATGTATATTTGTATAATTGCTTCCCCATCACTGCCATATAAGGCTATGACTTTTAGTGCTTGTCAGAGTGTGTTCATTTACAGAAATGGCATTAAAGACAATTTACACTTTGCCAGTATGGAGATGGAGGCCCTGCTGACTGAGACCTGAGCAGCAGAATTAAAGGACCAGTAAAAGCTAGGAAATGGTGAATAAATCTCAGGAGCTGAAAAAGACACAGAGTCAACTTGAGGGTGGAGGTTGGTTGAGGACCCAAGTGCACAGATAAAGCAGGAAGAGATGAGTTCTTGTAGGTTTGGAGTCAAAGGCCAATAGAAGAAAAATCCAAGAATCAAACACAAAAATCCAAGAGATGTCAGAAGAAAACACACATGGGAAGCCAAGTAACAACAAGGAACCAGCACTGAAGAACTGCACAGGGAGAGTATATATGGGAGACAAAACAAAGATTCGGCTAATTAGCTGATGTGGAGCAGGTGTGGATGAGAGAGACGTGAAGGCAGCTAGGGGAAAGGAGACAGGCACAAGGGGGCAACAGAGAGTAAATTAAGACTGCTTAAATATAACAAAAAATGGAAGATAAACCAAAGATCAACAAAACAGAATTACATTGATAACTAAAAACTAAACACTTAAATTCCAAAGGGGGAGAACCTAACACAACTGCATTGTTGAGGAGGTACAAATAAAATTGATTTGATCCAAAAATGGTGCCAAAAACAAAAGTCAACAAAAAGTACTGATAGAGGCATGAGGTGCAACATATGATGCAAATGCTTAATATAAGTTCTCCATCAACCAACACGACACAATGTTCTGCAAGATCTCCTTTTAATACATACAAACACACACAAGCTGTTTATCTTCAGACCACGTCTGTCATCCCTTCACACCCTGGACAGTCCATCGCAGAGCAACACAGAGACAACCAGGACAAACAACCATTCACACACACACTCACACCTAAATCTGGGCTTACACTGCGATTTCTTGCACTTTTCAGGGCGATTTTCAAGTCGGGCAAAAATTTTCCGATCAGCCCGACTTTCAGCCTGATCGTGCGTTGTGTGTCGTGTAGTGAACAGGGGGTTAGGAGCGGCGATCAGCCGCTCACGACAACCTCCCAATAAGGAATCATGAGGTCGGGAGAATATCAAACATGTTCAATTTTCTCCCGACTGTCGTGGGCAAATCGCTCAGGGCACATGTGCAAACAAGGATTCTTCTTTTTCTTCTTCCTCTCAGATGTAAACACAGAACAGAAGCATGGGGTGAGGGTGAAATGGAATTCTTTCTGTAAAATTGACAGACCGTTGTAGCCAGGTTTGCTTGGCCATGTCTTTGTCTAAATACGCAATCGCCTTTTTGTTTTAGGGCTTTCAGGAAAAATTTGCACAAAATGCCAAGGCAGCACATTTCAGTCTAGTGAGCTTCATACTACTCTTCTACTCATTTGGCTTCCGGATAGACAAGTCAGAGTAGCGCCATCTCATTGCGGAGCTGAATCCGACATGGTTTTTAGACGTACAGTGTGAGGAAGCAGACCGCATCAGAGCATCGTGAGCTGTGAACTCACATTGTACGACAAAACCCTGCAGTTTTTTCATACAGTGTGAGCTGTAGCTGCGTGCAACAATTGAAAAAATCGCACAGTGTATGCATGGCTTAAGGAGAATTTAGAGAAGCCAATTAACCTAACAGTAATGTTTTTGGACTGCGGGAGGAAGCCAGAGTACCCAGAGAGAACCCATGCATGCTCAGGGGGAACATGCAAACTCCATGCAGTAAGTCATCCAGCCAGGAATCAAACTCAAAACCTTCTTGCAGCCATTGACAAATTCATCCATCCATTTTCTTTACACGCTTGTCCCAAGTGGGGTCGCGAGGGGTGCTGGTGCCTATCTCCAGCAGTCAATGGGCGAGAGGCGGAATACACCTCGGAGAGGTCACCAGTCCATCGCAGGGCAACACAGAGACACACAGGACAAACAACCATTCATGCACACACTCACACCTAAGGACAATTTAGAGAAGCCAATTAACCTAACAGTCATGTTTCTGGATTGTGGGAGGAAGCCGGAGTACCCAGAGAGAACCCACGCATGCTCAGGGAGAACATGCAAACTCCATGCAGTAAGTCATCCAGCCAGGAATCAAACTCAAAACCTTCTTGCAGCCATTGACAAATTCAGATAGACCAAAACATTCCACTTTGAACAAGATAGGAATATCTTTCAGAATTTGTTTTTTAGTATAATATATGAATAAAAGAAAAAACTTATTTTCTTTTTTAACCATATCTGCCAATATTTTGAAAATTAGTCTAAAAACAAACCCAAGGTGGTGGCATGAAGGGAACTGAATGCATGTCTTACTGTTAAAAGAGTGTCAGACAGCAACATGTTGTTGAACCTATTTTTAAACTCTTTATCCATTTTCTTTTCCAGATGTTATTTCAGTAATAGCTTCACCTCACTGACTGTTCTTTTTCTGTCTTTTGACGAAATAGGAACAAATAAAATCTGTGTACCATGGATACCGACAAGAAAGCTGTAGGTTTGGTGACTGATAGTTCTGTCTTCAGCTAATAAAATAGTTATTCATAAATGATTAGTGTACATAATATATAATGGTGTAGCCTATAATGGTCAGTTGCCTCAAAGTAACATGAAATGCAGTCATTTAGTAACAAACTACATAAGTGGCCATATGCTGAGGCCAAATGGGGTACAAGGAGACAGAATCCTACTTGCAGAAAGAAGCAGAGATAGAAAAAGCAACTGTAAAAGCTATCAGACAAGCTCCGAGCCAGCTCTCATGTTAGAGGATGAAGAGAGCACATCCAGCCAGTCACAGTCAGAGAAACAGTACTACACAAAAAACAGGCCGATCCCCAACATGTATAAACAAAGCTGTTGATGGTATCAGCACAGCTGATATTTCTCTCCTGGATGGTGTCACAGTATGCATTCAATTATTAAGGAGGATTTATTCCATATGCAGAAGCAGTGAAAAAATACCAACTGTTTTTTTTTTTTTACTGATCGTTTATTCCATGATCCATTATATGATGTTTTTAAAGGAAAAGTCTGGTCAACAAGGAATAATCAATGTTTCATTATCTATACTTAAAACTAGTACATTTGCGGTGAATGAATTTAGCGTTACTCAGTGAAAAAATGGTAATAAATTTTGTCGTGATCACTAAGTCTGGGAGCGGCCAGGGAGCACCCCTCCCTCCTGACATCTTCCGGTAGTGACATCACGGTGCGGTAAGCCTAGTGTCATTCTCCACGTTTTACAAGCAAAATCAGTGGGAACTACTAGACATATCTGCAGTCAACAAAAATTGTTGAAGATTTCCAGAGGACTTCACCGTTGCAAACCTGAAGAGGGAGGATTTGCTATGGATGTTCTGGCCAGAGAAAAAAAAAAACGTAATATGTAGCCAACATTTGGAAGAAGAATGTTTACCAGATGCCTTGGATAATAGCGCGTTGTGACAAACACTAGGACTTGATCAATAGCCTATACTGCACCGTAACGTCACAAACCAGTAGGTGGCAGTAGTGTTCTTTGAGAAACATGGATGCCTCCAGTAAAGTACATTCAAATGAAATTACTCTTAATTTAAGAACTTATCATGTAATAATTTCATATATAAAGTACTTTCAGAAGCTTAAACTTAATATAACCAGACATTTCCTTTAAATCTCCATTAACAAAATGTGTTATTTTCTACAGTAATGGAACTAAATCTACTTCATACACTTTAAACAACCAGGGACTCACCTGTAGTCAGTTGCTAAATTTTGCTGCTTGTTTAACTTTTTCCCAATCTTGTAAAAGACTGAGAAACAAAGGTAAAGGTACCACTCTTAATGTTGCTAAGGCTACATCTACATAAATGTGCATTAACACACAAGTCAAATTCTTGTGTGACCCTCATGTGAGGAAAAAAATAGTATCAAAAAGGGGTTCTAACAAGCTTTTCTTTCTCCTACCAATGATAAAATGTGAATTTAAAGGGGTCATAGAATGCATAACTGAGTTTACATTGTCTTCAAAAATCTGTTTATTGTCTTTTACAATTCAAAGAGACATACAGACAAATAACTCACAAGTGCACAAAACACCTGACAAACCTAAAAAAAAAAAAAAAGCAAACAAAACACATTAACAATTTAAACATTCAAGGTGACCAACATTAGATGAATACAGTGAGACAAAATGTTTTAAGATTGACATCTCAGGGGAGTATGTTGAGACTCAGTCCAGGAGATTTAATCACAGTCCACAGGCTAGATATGGGGTGAAGGTAATGTCCTCCCTGGTTCTATGCATCCCGACGTCAGTGTTTAAGTGTCATACATTTTTGAGCAGGTGAGTACATTTGGAAGTAACATGAAGATAACAGATTTACAGCCACTATAAGAATGAATACATAGTCAAAATTAGCTAGAGAGCGTTTAGTCAGTCCTCATTGTGAGTGTTTAAATTTTCCAAGAATAGCAAAAATTTTTTCCATATCTTTTGGAACACATTGTATTTACCTTTAATCATAAAGGTGAGTTTCTCCAAGGCAAGAGAGCTTGATAATGTAGACAACCAAGTTTTTAGCTGGGGTCTGGTTATAGATTTCCAGGACCTGGCTATACTATATTTAGCCTGCACCAAACAATAAATTATGGACTTTTGATCGACCTTGCTAATTTGAGTTTGATTGGGGAAAATTCCTAAGACACACAACCTAGGACACAGATTGAGATCAATGCCAATGATAAGTGAAAGTTTATCCAAAACCTCCTTCCAAAATGTCTGAATCTCAGGACATTCCCAAAGGCAATGAATCAAACTGCCTTTATCTCCACACTTAGCACATGTATCCGGGATATTGGAATTAAATTTATTTAGTAATGTTGGAGTAACATATGTTCTCATCAACCATTTGTATTGGATTAACTTAAATTGAGTATTAATAGATTGTGTCTGTGCCTTCCAACAGGCCCTCTGCCATTCCTCTACTGATATGTTGCATTTCAAGTCTTCACACCAAGCCAGTCGTTTGTGCTCTGAGGATATCTGGGAGCTGTCTTTGAGGATGTTATAAAAGCGGGATATTAGGCCCTTCTTCAAATGGTCATTTGTTGCCAGTTCTTCTATAGAAGTAAGAGTAGGCAAAGTTAGAGATTTTAGATTACCCAAGATGAAACTTCTGATTTGCAGAAACTTAAAAAAGTGTTTAGTTGGAATGTCAAATTTTTGTTTCAAATCTTCAAACCTCATCATAATCCCATTATCAAATAAATCTGAGATTTTGCACAAACCTTTAACAAACCATGTTTCAAAGCCCACGTCTTTCCTACCTGGTTCAAATGACATATTGCCCCAGATCGGGGAGAATTGGGATAGTATTGGTATTTCATTTTTGAGTTTATGTACATCATACCATACTCGGATAGTATTTTTAACAAATGGGTTGGAAGTATTTTTTAATAAGTCTTTGCATTTCCTTGAGTATAGGTATGAATTTAGGGTTAAAGGAGTGGTATTTATATTTTCTAATTTTACCCACGACATACAGTATCAGTTGCTGAAAACCAGCAAGAAGCACTAGAGAGCTGAGCAGCCCAATAATACCACCTGAAATTTGGCACACCCAGCCCACCTCTGTCATATGGAAGATATAGTAAGGATAACCGTAATCGGGCTCGTCTGTTGTTCCAAATGAAGTTATTTAGGATTGTTTGAATTTTTGTAAAAAAAAACCATCAGGAGGGTTAAGGGGGATAGCCTGGAAAAGATATAAGAATTTAGGGAGAACGTTCATTTTGAGAATATTTATACGGCCAATCATAGATATAGGCAAGGTAGACCATCTATCAAGCGATTCCATCATTGAATTAACCACCGGCGTGTAATTTGTCCGAACCAGATCATCTATGTCTGGAGTAATCTTTATGCCTAAGTAAGTAAGGCTCTCTTGAGTTTACATTGTCACCAATTTCGTCAACCATGACGATGACGAAAATTTTTTGTCAACGCCCCTTTTTCCTGTGACTATGAAAAGACGATAAAAATAAAATAGATTCCAGAAAATAAAAATATGACGAAAACAAGAAAATATTTTCGTCAACGAGACTACGACAGATGAAATTTACGATCCATTGATGAATGGACATTAAGAAATGTAATGTAATTGTTTATAATTGTTTATGATTAATTTGTAATTGTTAATATAAGTGTTTCTTGAGCGTCATAGAAGATTACGCGTTGTTGTGCCATTTGTCCCTACACGGCGCCTGTCCCACAGTGCCTCGTACCGCTCAGTCGGTAGTAGCAGAGGGCTTATACTCATAGCTCAACTTCGCATTCATTGCGGATACTGGTGTGCGGTTTGTTAAACAACGCCTGGATGTATGGAGCCATTTCATTTACAACACAAAGGAAAACTCCGGAGGAAGGATGCCACCAAAGTCAAGCGACTTCTGAGGAGCCAACAGCTGACATATGGAGGACGGTAAGGAACGGGTGGGCCTGTAGTAGCGGGAACGGGTGTGTTAGTGCGTGCATGGGTGCATGCATGTGAATGTATATGTGTGTGCACGGGCGCGCATGCATCTGGCTGTATGTGCGGGTGGCTTCCTGTGCCTGTCTGTCTCTCTGTCATAGAAGAAAGATGTTCTACTGATAAACTGGATATTAATTGTTTTAATTTCTTCCTCCTAACTAGATACCTGACACAGTGACACCACGGCCTCACTGCAGGGACCATTGAGGATGAAGACTTTATGGATATGATGAAACAAGCTGACAAAAGGTTTAATGTTTACAGTGTGATATATGTTAAAAACAGAATCAGTGTGTGAAGTTCTATTCTGCACAGTGTTATATAAATAAAATAGAGAAAAAGAGAAGCAGTGTGTGGTGAAGTTTTATTCTGTACAGTGTTGACTAAAACTGGACTAAGACTAAAATTGATTTTAGTCATTTAGACTAAGACTAAAACTAAATCGGGAAGGCAATGACTAAATATGACTAAGACTAAAATTGATTTTTGTCATTGTGACTAAGACTAAGACTAAATTTAAAAAAGCTGATGAAATTAACACTGCACTGATGAATAACAATAGTTCAGTGGGTGAAATGGAAGTACAGAGAAGTTCAAACCCCATATACACCTCCTTTCTCTGTAAATCTCACAATTCTAAACTTCCACCATAAAACGGATGAATTCAAGCGGAGCACCGAGTTGACATCAGTTCTGGAATGGTGCCGTATTTGGTGCTGGCCTGTACTTTTGTCACAAAATTGACATACAGACCAGCCAACTGATTCACTGGCCCAAGGGAGGGGGGGCATATGAACTGTACACTGCTGGGCCGCTGACTGGACCCGACCTCAGCAGAGAGCCATGAGCCGCCCATCCTCAGCTGGAGGAGGGGGGCTGAGGGCCGGTAACAGACATTACAAGTCTCCCGGAAGTTCCAGGAGTCTCAATGATATAGATAGTTGGTCACGGATGCCCACGATTCAGATAAATGATCCCGAGTTTTAGAATATGCGAGGTGGTGTTTTTTTTTATGTGACTGAGCAATACATTAATTTGTGCATCGTGTGTGGATTAGAACTACTTTGATTGTGCAGACAACAAGAGAAAGCGGAGTGTGGGGAGGAGGTTGCTTGTGAAACCTATGCTTCTGTCCAAAGGAATGCTCTGTTCAACGAGTGTCCAAGGTGACTGTTTGGATTAGACAGAAAAATGAGGCTATAAGTTTCGGTTTACTCTCTTACAGTCACCTAGTTACCACTCAAAGTTGTGCATCTTGTGAAATAGGTTGAATCCTCCAATAAAAAACAAAACTATAAGGCTAATTATGCAGCAGAATATACTAAAGTATGTCCACGTCTAGTGAAGGTGAAGAATGATGAAGTGTGTATGTATGGGACACGATGCGCGTCGGTTATCTTTGGCGGTGGCAGCCTCAACAGGAGGAGGGGAGTTGGTGGGGTTGCACTGTACTCGACCAAAATCCCGGGTGATTTTGAAATTGACCCGTTTAAAGACAGTTTATCAGTATTTTATAACTAAAATACCAGAGAATAGGTAATTAAAGTGACTGAATGTAGTCTGCACTCCACACACACAAACTCAATCCATAGCTGTAAGGAGCCCCTGAAATCTCAGAGCTTTGGGAGCTTCTGATGCATGCGACATCACTGAGCGCCTTAATGACAAGCCCACCCAAACACACACTGTCTCTCCCCTCCCACTGTCACAGGCACAACACAATCCCACTTGATTTCTCCCTCCAGGAGGAAACAATAAATTGGCTTGTTGGAACCAGCCTGATTTTGTCCAAGACTTTTCCCTCCTGCTCTGTTCTACTTTGGGTTTCGCAATCTGTGTTCATAATTGAAACTCAACAGAAAAAGTGCTCTTTATTTTTTCATGCTCACTAATCCCTCACTGTTACTGGGAAAGGAAATGTAGCCACTGAAGTGTATTTGAAAGATGAAGTATCTTTAAACTAACCCTGAGACCATGCTTTGAGATGACCTTTCTACCTAGGCCCTTTCCCCCCCAGTTTTTTTCTTTTTCCCCACCCATCTTCAATCTGCAGTTGTCTCACAATATTTTATTACCTAATCACTGGATTGATTTGGATCTAGTTCCATTTTCTACCAGCGATGGGGAGAGAAATAAAACATGTCAATTTAATTCAAAAGCTTTTCAATTATTTAGATTCAATTTGCAAATGTGCTGTTCAGATGGATATAACAAAGTGTTTATTGATAGAAAGACGTTGTGCTAAACACAGTAACAGAGTAGCTCTGTGTACCTGACATCGATCCAATCAAAATGAGTTTGGCTGTCACAATCACGAAGTCCTAGATCATGTTTTTTTTTTTTTTTTTTTTTACAGAATACATTTTGTTCCACTATTTTTACAAGCAAAGATGGCAATTTTTTGAAAACAGTTCAATCCAGGAATAAAACCTCGAAAAAGGTTATTCGAGCAGCTTAGTTATGTACTTTTAATTTGTTTTCTGATTTATTTTTCTTCAATGTTTTTGTCGCATGTTTTACATTTTTAGATATAATTTTTTTTATTTATCTCTTTTAGATTGTGCTTTACAGATCACAGTCTCTTCACTTCAAGCCCAATCAAAACCATCCCTTTTGACCAATGAAAATATTGCTGCTAACGTCCAACAGATCGCTATAAATGTCTTTGCTCTTTACTCCAGAGGAATGCCCTTCTCCAGAAGTGAGGAGAATGTGAGCTGTAAAATGTAATTATAGAATAATATAAATGTATAAAAATTATGTTTGCTTGTTTTTTGCTTCCCAGTATTTTTGTTCCTTTGGAGGTTTGCCTCAGTTTTAAACCTACAAGAACTCACCACTGCCTAACTCATCTCTGCATTTGAGTCCTCAAGCAAACTTACCCAGCTGTAACAGCTGTAGCTGCTAAAGGATGCTCCTCCTCTTTTCTCCTGGATCTCTGGTGCAGGCTCGGTAAAAAGCAAAAGAGTTCTGATCCACTGGAAAACACTCTTTCTTCTGGGCACAGGCTGAACTTTGCCAGGATTTCATGATTTGTGGACATTAAGATCTGAAAAAAGCGCCATCTCCTGGTCAGTCCCTGTAATTCAGTGAAAGGGTGGAGTCAGAGTGAAAAATATGCAAGAGGGGGGTCACTCCAGTGGCTGTGAGTTGGAGGGGATTTCGCTGAGAGTTGTATGGAAGTTGGTTGCTATTCGGCTGGCATTTGACTAGGAAGGGCCATTTTGAATGGCTTCTACTGTATGTTCTGAGCCTTCTGACAAGATATTGTTTTATAATATGATGTTATTTTTGTTACTTGGTTCTTGTGTTGTCTTCCTCTCCTAGTTCCTGTTTTCTGTAAATGTATTATTTTCTTATTAAAGCCTTTAATTTACCATTTTGATTCTGAAGGTTTGTGCTTCTGTCCCAAACCTCAATCTGATAACCAAGAATGGATATATAGAGACCAGCCCTGTTCTCTAAACTGTTTTTTCTGTTTCTGTGGTTGGTTTGACACTATAGTTTTGTTTTGTTTTTAAAAAAAAAAACACAATTTGGGATGCAAATGCATATCAAGAAAAATAAATTAAAAATTTCAAATAATTAATTTCATATAAACAAAATCAGAAAAAATGCTACTTATTTACTGTCAAAACCTATTTTAACAATAAGTTTCTTCAAAGTTTAATTTCTGGATTGCACTTTCTTTAAAAAATGTTTCTCTCATGCAGCAAGATTGGAACAAACTTTACTCGATAGGACCCACTCCCACCCAAAAAATACTTTAATCTAAAAGCCTTAAAAACAAAGATTAAGAGCATCTTTTTTTTTTTTGCATGTCTAATAAAAATAAAAAGTGTTAAATTGCAAAACTGAAAATAACTGTAATTTGAACTTTTTGAATTAAGTGTTGTTTTTTTTATCACCCAGTAGTCAACCAGACATCTGATCATTTGCAGTTTGTGAAAGAGAGCAATGAATAAATACTTAGAGAAATTCTTGATTTTAGTATAAAAGTATTTATGTTGCCTTGAGTACTGATGATCAATGCTGTGAACATCACTGATATTATGCAATTATTTTGCACAGCCTCACATCCTAACCAAAACTGAAATAAACAGATTTAGCTTTCATTCGAAGTATAAATTGGCAGCACATCAAAGGGTTTCCTTTCACTGAAGGTGAGCACACTTCTGGCATTGCGTAACACAGCTCTAAAGATCAAAATGTAATGCTTCCGCTATTTATCAAGGTTGGTCTGTGATCCAAAGCTCTAGCCCAGAAACAAAAACAGCCTATTTTCAGAAGCCAAGGTTTTCCTAGAAGAAGAATTTCCAGTTTGTTGTTTTTCTATTTCTGTGATACTATTCTGAGTGTTCTCCATTGTCTGTGAAAACACTTCAAATCATCAAAGGATCTTGGTTTATTAATGCATGATCTTTTTAGCTTTTTAAATCATTGTTTTTTAATCATACATTGAAGAATTCAGGCTCTGAACCCTTCTTACATGACAATAGAAGTCAAAAAACATATTCTCATTTCAAATCCTTAATGCTACGCCTGTTATTAACCACAGAGAGAATGAATAAAACACAATACATTATTAAATGGTTCCATTCAGGAAGATTATGGGTTGTTTTCTGAGACAGCATTCAATTCAACAATGCTTTTGTGATCACAAATGGAAATTAAATGTTGTAATAAGTCCAAAGTTTTTTTTATGAGTTTGAATGAGTAAATGTTTATAGCGTTAGGCAGGAAGGATCTTTGTACTAGTCTGTCTTGAATTGGATATGCAGAAGCCTCTTACTGAAGACACTTTGTTGTTTGAAAATCTTCTGAAGAGGATGCTCACTGCTGTCCATGATCTTCTTCGCTTTGTGAAGAATTCTTTGTGAAATAATCTCCAGAGGTTCCAGAGGAGTTCAGAGAACAGACCTAACCTTAATTGGCTTGTTGAACTTTTTAAGTCCTTGGCTTCGATGCTGTCGCCCCAGCTGAGGATAGAGGAAGAGATCAAACTCTCCACAACAGACTTACTAAGGTCTGCTCTGTCCTTTCTTTTAGACGGCTTCACTGTTGCATTTCTAGTCTAGTTTGTTGTCTAGGTGAACACCAAGGTATGTAAACAACTCCATAACCACCATTTTTTCTACAATGATGCTAACAGGATTTAACTTCTTCCTGTTTCTTCTTAAATCTACACTCATCTCCCTTGTTTTGTTGATATTCAGCATCAGATGATTTTTCCCACACCATGCCACAAAGTGTTCTCCTAGCTCCCTAAATTATGTCTTAAACTAATGAAACTAGTTGATTTAAATGTTTTGTAAGTCAGATAATTCACTGGTATTGTCGCTTTTATTGCAAATGGGTTTAGCTGACATTTAAGCACAGAATATAATATCTCCGGAGTGTGGGGACTACAAAATCTGAAATCTACGACAATGATATTGCTGCTGAAGCTCTTTAAGAATGTTACTAGCACACAAAACAGTTCGGCAAAGTGCATGTGTGGCACCCGAGAGGTATATTTATGGAAAACCAAACAAACTGCAGTGACTGTGAGCAAAGTTTTAAAAGAACGAGCAAGTAAGTAGATTTTAATAATTAGATCTAAAAAGAGAAAATGCAGGGCTGTAAGAAGTAGCAGAGTCATTGGATGAGTCTGTCTAATAGGATGAACTCTTAGCCTGCCCTGGGGGGGCACTGCCTTTTCCAGCACGCAGTCCTTTCTGTCGCCAGCTGCCCGACCCTCCACAGCCACGGGCGAATCACAGTGGCGATCCAACCACTTGCACTCCAATACCCATCCGTTCCTTGACGGTGAACAGTAGGAGGAGTCTCCATGGCAACTATAGTTCTTTAGTCCTTCCGTCCTCCGCTGTGGTGCTCTTTCACTATACGGCTTCAATCCCCTTCAACTGCACAGCTACCTTTTCAATACCGGCATCTCGGTCTGCAAGCTGCTTAGCTGATGGAGAACACTAAAACAAAATCAGAAAAACATCCAACACTGCAACCCAAGCTAAATCTAACAAGAAAAGTAAATAACTTCAAAATATAACAAGCAAAGCCAAATCAGAAAAGAAACATGAAATAAACTTCAAAAGAAAAAAAAGAGGCCACATTACCACATACAGTATGCTAAGTGAGGAGAGGTGACAGCCGGTGTTCAGATGAGCAAAGCAGGTCAGACCATCATACCCATAGTCAATACCAGTTTATCCCTTTAATTTATCCCCATTTATCCCTTTAGTTTATCCCTTTAGTTTTGTACAAAAAATACGCTTTAAACTACCTCAATGCGCATGTATCCCGTAAGTCATGTATTAAAAAAAAATGATTTAATTACTTACTTTTTGGTGTTTTTTGAAGCGAATGGAGCTCTGACTTTAAATTGTTTCTCTTAAAGTGTATTTTTCATACAAAACTAAAGGGATAAATGCTAATCTGAAGTCTTGCGCATGTGTATTGACTATGGGTATTCTGGTCTGACAGAACACCGGATAAGGCTGGAACTGTTTGAATCTATAGCTGAACTCTTCAGGACATCAGGATTTTCACAGCCTTCAAAGGACCCAGTCCAGGTATATTCTGTCATGATCCTGGCACTGGTGGCTGGCCTGATTGCTCATTCCACTCACCTGTGTTATTCTGCCCGGTTTCTCATTACTGCTTATCTGATCCACCTGTTTTCAGCTCCTATATATGCTCTGTGTTTGCCAGCTAACAGTGCCAGAATATTCAAGCTGTTTGGTGTAACTCTAGCGTTGTGTTTGTTGTTCTAATTATCTGATTGTGACCTGTTTCTGTCCTGTGGAGTTTTCCTTTGCCCTTGTCTGATCCTTAATCTGCTCTCTTCTGGACTGATTCCTGGTTTCACCTGGCTCACCAAACTTGGGCTGTTCTTCTGACATCGGCTTGGATTCGCCTTCTGTACCTCATCGGCTCTCTGACCTTCTGGTCAGTGAACTTGGTTCTGCTTTGACTTCGGCTTTGGACATTCCCTTCAGAACTCTGTTGCCCCTCGGGCTCAGCTGGCTTCAGAAACTGGTCAGTGACTATTTACTCTTAATTGTTATCAGCCCCTATTAGTCACTGGCCTGAGTTTCTGTTCCCACATACGGTCCGGTTTATCCGCCCCAGCTGACGAGCAGCCATACGCTGAGAGTGTTCAATAAAGGCTTGTTTTAAACTATCCAGATATGTCTGTTTTTGAATATTGGGTCCAAGGTTTTGAGCCCATTACATATTCATTATGATTTTATACTGTTGTGAGCTGGGGCAGCAGGGTAAAGACAGCTGATGTCAACAAACTAATTAAGGTCATTAGGAGAGCTGACTCTGTCCTGGGTGAGACTCTGCAGCCTCTGACCTCTGTGTATAGAAATTGCTCCACATTCTGAACACTGAGTCACACCATCTGCATCTCGAACTCCTACCGCAGCACCTTCAGTCCTTTTAAAATAAGATTACATCTTCCATGTTTTTACATGCTGTTATTTTATATTCCGCTGTGTTTGATTACTGTTTCATCAGCACGTCTTTTTTTTATCCAAACCCTGGTGCCCGGTTTCCTGCGGGTTAAATAAAGTTCCATCCATCCTTCGCTCTGTTTTTAATGAGTACTCTGGCGACTGTAGCATTATCTCATTTGTAGTGATGATACAATATGAACTATTCCCACTAACAGCAGTATTGACTATTAAATCTGCAGCATGCCTAACTTCTGATTCCACATCAACAAAGTAAGCTGTTTCTAGAGTCTCCTTTTCAAAAGAAGACTCAACATCTATTTCCTAGAACCCTGGTCTTTGCCAATGGGGGTAAAACTGAAGGGATAGTATTGGTCCAAAAAACACATCTTATGTCTCTGTCCTATCCTCCTTCCTTTGAACCTGTAAAGCTGAAAAGATTCACAGAGAAGACAAGTAACAACGAAGTTTGATTGATGTGTGTAATATAGCCTGATGTAAGCAGGTATAGAGAATGATGTTATGACTAAGCAGAAGAGGCCTGACACTGGTGGAGGAATTGAGGCTGAAGGAGGAAGGGAACAATATGACAACGAGGATGATGGTGGAGATGGGATGGAGGAGGGGTTTGGCTTGATGGAGCAGAAATGCCATTGATGGCACAAAATGACTGGCCATGTTGAAGGGGTGCAGAGGGCTGGTAGGCCTGCAGCAGTAGAGCATCAAAGGTCAACAGAAGACAGGTTAGACTAAATTAAGTCTCTCAGTCTGAATGTTGGCTTAAGCTTCATTTCCAGACCAAGAAATTCAAAAAGGTAAAAAAATGTATTCTGAAAAAACTGTTAGAATAAAAAAATACATTAGAAGAATGCGTTATGTTTAGAGAATGAAATGGCATAAATCAAATTATAAAATGGTAAAAGTTTTAAACATTTTTATTTATAATTGGAGACTGAATCAACTTGAAAAACTAAAAGAGCAGAAGGAAATATAACTTAAAAGTCCCATCAGGAAAAGAGAGACGAACACAGTGCAAATATAAGTATTAAAGGTGAAGTACGGTCATATTCGGAATTGGAGCTTCTGAAAGTACTTTAAATATGAAATCATTACATACGGTTCAATAAATGATAAGTGTTTTTAATTAGGATTAATTTTCATTTGAATGTACTTTACTGGAGAGACATCCATGTTTGTCAAAGAACACAACTGCCACCTACCGGTTTGTGACGTCACAATGCGACTGTTTATCCAACTCATCTTGAAAACATTCTTCTTCCAAATGTTGGCTACATATTACGTGTTTTTTTTCTCTGGCCAGAAGTTTGATGGCAGATCCTCCCTCTTCAAGTTGGCGATCCAACGACCAACCCGTCCGTGGAGGATCAGTAATCAGACAGTTGGAATAACTCTTTTTTTTTTCCCTTTTACCCAACGTATTCCAACATCCAGCAGCCATGCACGTGGGCATTGTCAGTTTCACTATAGCTCTGGTGAATTTCAATGGTGAAGTCCTCTGGAAATCTTCAATAATTGTTGTTGATTGCAGNGTGGGCATTGTCAGTTTCACTATAGCTCTGGTGAATTTCAATGGTGAAGTCCTCTGGAAATCTTCAATAATTGTTGTTGATTGCAGATGTGTCTCTTAGTTCCCATTGATTTTGCTTGTTGAGTGGGGAGAATGGCGCTACGCTTACCGCACCGTGACGTAACTGCCGAAAGATGCAGGAGGGAGGGATTACTATATTTGGGCAAAAATGGCCGCTCCCAGACTCGTTGATCGTGACAAAAATTACTCTTTTCATTTTTTTTTATTAACGCTAAATTCATTAAATTACTGCAAATGTTTTAGCTTTATTTATAGATAATGATCCATTGATTATTCCTTGTTGATGAGACTTCTCCTCTAAAGCTAATGATTGATAGAAATGGGAGGTTTCATTTCCACCTTCATCACGTTTGTTCAAGAGGGATTGGTGTTAAGTCTAAAACACAACCTAAGCAACTGTCTGTCTGCTCATCTAGGTAAGTCAATGATATGATGCAATCAGCTGGGATTCCTTACAAAACTTTTTATGAGTTTACTGAACTGAATCTTTAAAGTGCTTTGATGACATGTTAATTAGCCATTATTATAAAAACTAAAATGTCAGTTTTAATGTATGTCTTAAATAATTTTCCTATAATTACATGAATCAAGTGTTTATCAGGCTATTATCTTTTTTCAAGTGATGTTTTTTAACCTTTCAAAATTTCATATATAGGAAATAAAAAAGGCAGGAAGTGTTGCCATATCCTGTAAGGCAGAGTGTAAATCACATCATATTATATATTAATTTTTTTATTTTTTATTTTTGCATTGTTTGAGCAATAATAAACAAGCCTGCAGGAACACATAAAAAATAAATACTGAATATTTATTCATAATAACAGAAAACTAGCGCTGATAGTTATCTATGCATTAAACATCAAGGACCACACCGTCATGTTATTCTTCAAGTAAAAAATATTAAAATCTTGTTATTTAGTAAATTTCAATATGCTACAAATACTTTTAAAAATAAGACATTAACAGCTACCAAAGAATGTTAAAATACTGTTGAGTTAAAAAGAAACAATTTATAGGATAAGAATTCAACTAATTAAAATTATATAAATTTTTCTATACATCCATGAAAAAATGTGAATAAGGCAATTTAGGGTTCATTTAAATTATGAGTTCAAAAGTTGCAAAACTATTAATCAGTTTAAGTAATGTATTAAAATGTCCTACTTTAGAATTATGCATACAAGGGATGAATACACCATAATTACAACATATTGCATTAAGTATTTCATGTTATAAATCTCACACTATTCTAGTTGAGATTGTTTTTCATGTTTGTTGTTAAACATTATTTTTTTAAAATGGCTGTATAAAAGCAAACAGCTATTTACATCTTGAATAAAAAAAGAATATGGTAGTTTTACCTTTCCAAAAAAGTTTAAAAACAATTCACTAGTATTTGTTTCCAAGTTTGAAGACGTTTCACTTCCCATCCAAAAAGCTTTTTAAATTTAAAGTGTCAGAAATAGCATTGAGTTTGAGGTTTTATACAGTAGCCAAACAAAGCCCTTAGAAAACATTCAAATTGAAACAGATGAAAGGGTCCACCCCTTTGGAATGGGGGTTGTTTGGCTTATTTTGTTAGCCTGCAATGCTAACCCACCTATCCTCTCTGTCCAAAATGTGGACATTCTGGTCCTGAAAAGAATGTCCTTTGTCCATAAGGTGAAGATGCATTACAGTCTTGTTTCTAGGAGGTAGCTCTTCTGTGTTGGGCCATGCGTCTGTGGAGAGGTTGTTTGGTTTCTCTATTATAGAAATCAGAGCATTCCTCACTGCATTGAACTGCATACACCACTCCGCTCATATTTGGTCTGGGACTTTTGTCCTTAGGATGCACTAGTCTCTGTTTAAGGGTCTTATTAGGTTTGAAATGTACTGGTAATTTGTGTTTGGAGAAAAATCGTCCTGATGTTTTCAGAGACTACAGCAACATATGGGATGGCAATGTTTTTGCATTTAATCTTCTTATCATTCGGTCTCCATGTCTTTTGGATTATTTTCCTTGCTGATTTGACAAACGCCCAGTTTGGGTGTCCACAAGTTTGAAGAGCATGTTTGATGTGTTTTTGTGCTTTGTAGTTTTACCCTCTTCCTAATCCTTCGTAAGCACAAAAATGAACATGCACTATGTGTAACACATATTGTTATGTTGCACAAATGAGATTAAACTAAAATAAAAGAAAAAATTAGACTTGCATTTTATGGGCTAATTGTGATGCTTTGCATTGAAAAGCTAAACGAAGCTGCCGTCTGAGTTTATCAGTGTTGGGCGCGTTACTTTGAAAAAGTAATTACTTAAAATTACTAGTTACTTCTCCCAAAAAGTAACTGAGTTAATAACTGAGTTACTCCACAATAAAAGTGACTAGTTACTAATTAACTTGGATTACTTTTACGCTTGTCGCCACGTAACCCTCACCACCAGGCCCCCACTTTCTGGCCGTGTGTTTCAAAAGTCAGCTGAATAGAGCGGACGACAAAGACAAGTACCTGCAGAGAGTTTTGCATTTATTGCAACGCAACGTAAATGACATCAGGGGGGAACGCTATCTGATAGGCCTATAAACCCCATCAGATAAGGTTTATCCTGCTTAACATTGGGGGAACGGTATCTGTTGGGCTTCTAAACCCCATCAGATAGCATTCCCCCTGTCTAATATGGGGTAACGCTATCTGATGGGATTCTGAAACCCGTCAGATGGCGTTCCCCTCTTCTTAACATGTGGGGAATTGTATCTGATGCGGTGTAAATATCATCGGGCTGCATTACCTCTACTCATGGGTGTGAAGTTTTTTAGGAGGGCGTTCAGATCTAGTGAGTGTTTGAAATTAATACTGGGGATGTCTATTTCTAAAAATCCTGTGTGTTTAGGTTGTTATAGATACTGCAACATTCTATCTATCTATCTATCTATCTATCTATCTATCTATCTATCTATCTATCTATCTATCTATCTATCTATCTATCTATCTATCTATNATCTATCTATCTATCTATCTATCTATTCCATCCATTCATCCATCTATCCATCCATCCATCCATGCTAACACTTGATCGTTCACAATCTCCATAGTTCCCCTGTGGCGTGAGCACAGGGCCTGCTGTTACGCGCCTTTAGCGTGCATGCACGTTTTCTGTCGCTTGTGCAGTGAATTGTGCCGCCTGTGCTGTGCGGAGATGCAGAGGAAACCGTATCTGGTGGGGAAACGCCGCTCAAGGTAATACCGGTATTTCCATCAAGAAAACGCTGTTTTGCTGCTCCTCACTCTCCATCTCTGTGTGTGTGCTGTACGATAACACCCGCCAGTGGAAACACCCACCGACCCAACTAACAGACGTAATCTCACTCTACATAAGCCAATCTCATCCTCCCCTCTCTCATGACAAGGCGCGCATGAGTCCTATCATGAAAAAAGGTTAATTGTGCGACCTGAGTAACTTGCAGTAACGGGGTGTCGGCAATGGTAACTGCATTATAGTTACAGTCAAAGTAATAAGTTAGATTACTCGTTACTAAAAAAGATAACTGCATTATTAACACTGTTACTTTCAACGCCCCATCACTGGAGTTCATCAGATCCTCAGACATGCTTCCAGTATGTAGTCCAGGAGCTATGGCTGCTTTTCTCAATGCTTTCATTTAGGACCCAGAAACTCTCCCACATTGTGGATAAATCACTTGGAAAACAGGTAAAGTGAGACAGCATTCTGGAGCTCAGATAGGAGCAAAAACACTGGCGGAGCACTAAAACATGGCAGATCTAAGGTAGGATGATGAATGATGAAAAGATTAACAGTCCCTCAATTAATTTAGGTTTTTTTTTAAGCAACCTTGAAACCTCTTAAGTGGATTCATTTTTTTGTTAATAACATTAGTTTCTCCATCTTCACTGTGCTTGCTCATCCTGTCCCGGCCATATTTAATGGTTATCAAAAAAAACATAAGTTCGAATTTTCACCTTCCTCAATCTTGCATTGTGTCCTTCACAGGTATGCCAACAATCTAGCTTCACTGTAAATACTAAAGTGTCTTTTGCAGGTATTTCATGTAAATTGATCACTCCAGGCTTAAAAATTGCAGTTGCACCATTAGCTGGCCAAACCACATTTTTCTCTATACTTGCTTAAACCATGTTTCCCCTTTATGGTTTACAGCAAACTGCAAACATGACATGTAATCACTATGTGTAAATAACCTCCCAATATATCACAATGTCCAGATCTGTTTAGTGAAGGAGTATAAGTTAAATAATTCTCTCACCTGAACAGTGCTTTCTTGTTGATCCTCCAGAGCAGAAGGAGCAGAACAGAGATAAGGTGAGATAGCATTTTAATGTTTCTCTGATAAATGCCGTTTTGTACCTCTGTTACATATTAGCTCATATAAATGACAACTGTGCATATACTTCTGTTAGTCTGACACATAATATCCCACCAAAAACAAAGACAATTGTGTGGCTTTTAATGTTAACATAATTAAGAGTAAATGCAAGAGTAAAGACAATAAAATATGAATTCACAAACTGTCTTTGCAGAGCAACAATATTTTCAACAGATGCGAAAGAGAATAAATGCCCAAATTAACAATTTGCAGTTTTAACTACCATGTTAACTAAAGAAGTAAGTATTTTTATAGCTTTCATAAAATCGAACTCTATGTGGGAGCCGTAAGATTCCATAAAAGGGATTTACAGGTCTGTAATTTTACTAAAACATTTAGAGTTGTCCTGTTTGTTTAATAAAAAGTATGAATTTCTGAAGTAATTCAGTTTTGCTTTAAAAGTGGTTCCTCATCCAATTTCCACAAATATCAGCACAAACACTGCATTTCCATTTCTCTGTTTTCCTCTGAAGGTATGCAGGCGTTTCAGACACCCTCAAAGGCGGAGAAGGCTGTTTAATAATGGTGCGCCAAGGGAACAGCGTGAGACAAATAAGATGAAAACAGTGAAAGATCCAGTTCATTTGCCTGTGTTTATTTGCTGTAGACGGGGTTTTATATGCATCGCAGTAAGACACCTGCTGAGTCAGTTCTGCGAGGTGAGGGGTTATGAATTATAGAGTGAGACCTCGAAGCACAACGTGATACGTCTGAAACATTATACCCCGTGGCATACGATGCATGTACATACTGATGACACAGACACACTCGCTGGCTTCTGAAAGCAATGAGCCACAACTTTATATTAGACAAAATGCTAAACCAAAGCATACATTAAAAGGAATGTGCTACATTTGGTTCAAATGTAACAAAGAACAGTTTCATCGTACCGTTTTCATTTTTTAAATGTATAGTGGCCAGCAATCTAGCACTAAGCTTCATCTCTCTCTCTCCCCATATGTATATATATATATATATATATATATATATATATATATATATATATATATATATAAATAACTCTTCCTTACCGGTCCTCCCCCCTTTTTTCCTCCAAGCTCGGGTCCTCTACCAGAGACCTAGAAGCTTTAGGTCTCTGCGCAGTATCCTTGCTGTTCCTAGATCTGCACTCATCTGGACCGAAATGTCTGATGTATTTCCAGGGATCTGCTGTAACCACTCCACCAGTTTGGGGGTCACTGCCCCAAGTGCCTCAATGACCACGGGTACTACTGATGCCTTGATCTTCCAGGTTTTCTCCCAGCTCTCTAGTTTCTAATGTTCCTTTTTCCTGATGTTGCAGTCACTTGCTATTGCTATGTTAACAACAATGGCCTTCTGCTTTTTGTCCACCACCACAATGTACGGTTGGTTTGCCATTACCGTTCGCTCCGTCTGTATCTGGAGGTCCCACAGGATTGTGGCTCAGTCATTTTCTACCATCTTTGGAGGTGTTTTCCACTTTGACCTGGGGTTTCAAGCCCATGCTCTGCACAGATGTTTCTGTACACTTCACACTCTATATATAAAGTAGCATATGCCATTTTTCATTTTGGCCTGCCAGATAACATTTTGGCTTTTGCTGTCATTCGTTTTAATCGATAAGCAGAAGGAAACTAACAGTAATTGGTTGGCCTGGATAAAAGCAGTCATGACAAACTTGTGAGGTGATGAATATAACTGACAGGGCTAAATATAGCATACTGCTGGTGGAAACAGGAAAAAAGAGCAGGTAGAAAGTTGTGGTTGATTAGGAAGCAAAAACATGTTCAGAAACAAACAGAACTACAAGGACATAAACTAATTAAGAAAACCAACACAGGTACTTTGAGAAAAAAAGTAACATTCAAATAACTAGAAAGCATATAACAATACCTAGCAATAACTGAAAGTATAAGAAAATTGATGCGATAAAAGTCAAATGGCAAAAGTAGAATAGGACTATGGGAAGAACTAGTCAATTAAAAGATGACAACCAAACACCAAAAGATCACAAAGGACAGCAGAGGAAGAGCATTTTATGCACTGAGCAGCAAATATTATTGAGTTAGGATGGATTACTGAAGCTGATGAGGGTCAACATCACAAAAGCCTTCGTTATTGAATTATTAAGTCAAAGCAAATTCTGGGTCATCCATGTCTTTATCTTGTCCTATCATCAGATTCAAATTACTCATCACTAAGTAGCTTAAATTGCTTAAAATTATACTTTACAAGCATGTGTAACAATACAGTGAACTAATGAGACAAGACAATACATAGAATTAGATTTTTTTTTAGCCCTTTTAAGAATATCCCCACAAATAACAGCATTTTGAGAGAGATATGAGAGCATCTGGTAGAAGGGGTGTTATGGGAGAATTTTTTTTTTTTTTGGGTTACCATGGCAGTGCTCCAAAGCAGCGGCCAAGAACAGCTCCTCTTGACAATTTCACAGAATATGCCACTTAAAACGATACAAACTAGACATCAAACCCGCATCTATGATTGCCAGAGTCGCCAGAGTCATGGCAATCTCAAAGCAATACCGGACAATCCTATTAACCTGGAGGGGCTAACGCTATACCGTGCCGATAGAAACAAAGAACTAAGCGGTAAGACTCGGGGTGGGGGGCTCTGTGTTTACATCAACAACAGCTGGTGTAAAAATCCTAGATCGGTCACCAGCTTCTGCTCTCCAGACATAGAGTTTCTGACTGTAAACTGCAGACTGTTCTATCTGCCCAGAGAGATCAGTGTGGTTAGCATTACTGCTGTTTATGTGCCCCCCCAGCACTAATACAAAAAAAGCCATGAAGACTCTATACCAGTTTATCTCTGAGCTCCAATCTACACACACAGAGGGTGTTTTCATCATTGCTGGGGATTTTAATCAGGCTAACTTGAAGACTGTTCTCCCTCATTTTTACCAACATGTGGACTTTGAGGTGAAAACATTTTAGACCTGGTTTACTCTAACATCAAAGATGCATTCAGAGCAGCTCCCCACCCACACCTCGATTCAACAGATTATCTCTCGGTCATGCTTATCCCTGCATATAAGCCCCAGCTGACCAGGGCTGACCAGGGCTAAACTGACAGTTAAAGAGTTCAAAGTGTGGTCTGAGGGCGCCATGGAGACACTTGAAGACTGTTTTGAATGCTCTGACTGGAACATCTTCAAGGCTGACTTCTGCTAAAAGCACAGAACTTAGCTTTCAAATCTGGTGATAAAGAGGCACGAAGAACAACGCACGCCAGCTTAAACCGTGCCATAACATCAGTGATGCAGAGACACAGCCAGAAAATCCAGGATCTTTTCCACAACGACAGCAACACCAGGAAGATGTGGAAAGGCATTCAGATGATCATGGACTACAACAGACCCTCCCCCCGGTAGATGCAGCAAACACTGACTTCCTAAATGAACTGAACAACTTCTTTGGAAGGTCTGAGGCACTAAACAGCACTCCAGCACGGAAAGCCGTTCCACACCAGGGGGAGGAGACACTAAACCTTGACATAGCTGAAGTGAGGAAAACCCTGAGGAAAGTAAATCCAAGGAAGGCAAAAGGGCATGATAAAAGAATACTTAAAGTGTGCAGATCAGCTGACTGGTGTCCTCACAGACATCTTTAACACCTCGCTGGACAAATCCATAGTGCCAGCATGCTTCAAGTCTGCCACCGTTATTCCAGTCCCAAACAAGCCTCAGGTCACCTCACTTAATGATTACCGGCCTGTCGCACTGACTGCATTCATGATGAAGTGCTTCGAAAGGCTAGTTAAAGAACACATCGTCTCCAGTCTGCCGCCAACATTCGACCCGTTTCACTTCACCTACTGACAGAACTGCCCCACTGAGGACACCATCTCTGCTGCCCTCCACCTGAGCCTGGCACACCTGGAGGAGAAGAACACCCATGTGCGGATGCTGTTCCTGGACTTCAGTTCAGCTTTTAACACCATCATCCTACGGCATCTAAAGGTCAAAGTGGAACAGATGGGATTCAATACACCCCTCTGCAATTGCCTGCTAGCCTTCTTCACCAACAGACCTCAGTTGGTCCGGGTCGAACAGAACACCTCTGATGTCATCATCCTAAGCACAGGCTCCCTTCAGGGCTGTGTCCTGGGCCCCCTGCTCTTCACCTTGATGACACATGACTGCGTCCCCAGGTTCACCACCAATCACATCGTGAAGTTTGCAGACAATACCACTCATCCACGATGACAACGACCAGAACTACAGTTAGGAGGTGGAGCAGCTGGTGGACTGGTGCAAAGATAACAGCCTGATCCTGAACGTGGAGAAGATGAAGGAGATCATCTTGGACTTCAGGAAGAGCTGGCCAAACCACACTGCACTGCTCATCAACAGCTCAGCTGTAGAGATGGTCAACAACATCAAATACCTGGGGGTGCACATGAACAGACACTCACAACTGGAATGTAAACACCACCTCACTGATCAAAAGGGCATAAAAGTGCATGTACTTCTTGAAAGGGTCTATGTTTCTTATAGGTCTGCCTGGGCAGAGTTTGTATTAAAAAGTTACTATTCTTAAAAGCGACCTTAAACAGATAGTTAAAAATCATTGTTATTTGACATTAAAATTTTATTCCTCTGCAGTTTGTCCTGTGCTTTTAACCCATCCCCCAGGTCTGCCCCAGTACCCAGGGAGTGTTCTGGGGTTTTGGTCAAGGTATGGCTGAAACGATTAATCAGGATTAATTGATTATTGAATTAATTGCGAAATAATAAGGTAATCTGATCAAATCATTAACTAAAGCAAAAACTATGCCCTGTGATCCCAAAAGTTAAAAAAGCACAGACTAGGGCCCCTTTAAAATACACACCACTATATTTAATTCTAAATATCAATAGAATTTTATTTTTCAATAAATGCCAAGTACAGGTCTGCCGGTATGTTTGGGCCATGCCTAAAAAGTGCAAGATATACTTAATTTTTTTTAGTACTATCAAGCACAGAAAAATCTGAGATATTGCTTAAACAAGAGGAGAAAATCATATCTGGAAAAGGTCTGCATTATGACCTGGATTTTTTCTTTATATATATGGAATATTTTCAGAGAGAAATTACTTCCTATTCCTTCTGGGCTTAACCTGCGGATCAACAGACTTGAAATATGTGCACCAAGCAAAAAATGGAAAATTATGTTCCATTTCAGAGGCCAACTTAATGGGGTAATGGTTTATTGCTTTTTGACGATTAGTTTTTTTAATGATCTGAGTTTAAACCAAAGAAAAGCTCAAACTTATAACATTTTATATGTTAACACATGCTTTCCAACCATGCTTTAATTATTTGACAGAATAAACTTAAAACATACAGTCAACACATGCAGACAATCCAAAGTCTCCCGGAAGTTCTGGGAGTCTCCCTGACATAGATAGTTGCCCAGGATTTTACACTCTGCGAGGTGGTGTTTTTTAATGCGAGTGAGAGTGAGCAAGCAATAATTCATGGATCATGTGCGAATAAGAACTACTTTGTATGCCCAGACAACAAGAAAGCGCGGGGTGTGGGGAGGAGGTAACTTGTGAAACCTGTCGCCGTATTTGTCCGAATCGATGCTCTGTTCAACCAGCATTCCAGGCAACTGGTTGTCAGAGAGCTGATTGGACCAGTCCGATAAGTTTCACGTTACTCTCTGGCAGTCACCTAGTTACCACTCAAAGCTGTGCATTCTGTGAAACGGCAGAGGTTGAATCCTGGAGTGAAAAATGAAAACATAGGACTAATTTCACAGCTGAATATACTAAAGTATATCCACGTCTAGTGAAGGTGAGGAACAGTGGCCGATCTAGACCAAATTTACCAGGGGGCCAGGAGAGGGGCAGCATGTTCTCATGGGAGCACCGAAAAGAAATGAAATAAAAAACAGGGCAGGGATTCAAATATATTAAGAGAGCTGCATGAAGTGAGATTTCTTTTCAATTAAGTTCAATAGAAATTCTATTCTAATTCTAATTAATCTCCCTGAAATTAGTTTTTGGAAGTTGAGATGTCTATACATGCAACAAGCCTGGGTTAACAATCCACCTTTTTTTTATTGTCATTACACTTTCATAAATACAGCAAAACAAAATTCACTCCCTGCATTTAACCCATCCCCTTGGGGAGCAGTGTGGGGTTAAAGGGTCTTTGCTCAGGCAGACAGAGTGGGAGTGGGTTTCAAACTTACAACCTCAGGATTCCAAACTCCATGCCACAAACACTAGGCCACCACTCCTCACAGTACTGATTGGTACCCTTAACTCAATATTTTATTGGACAACCTTTCAAGGCAATCACTGCAATCAAATGATTCCTGTAGATGTCCATGAGACTTCTGGACCTATCATCAGGTATTTTGGCCCACTGTTCCTGAGCAGACTGCTGCAGTGAGTTTGAAGGGTACTGCTATATCGGGTGCCCATTTGACACTCATGCAAAGACAATGCAGGAGACTCAGCTAAAGGTTTTAACAGGTTTGCCAAATAAATAAAGAATAGTATAAACAAGGAGTTCCAGGAGGGAAGAGGTCTTTGAAATCAGACTGTGCAGGGTAAGTATGAGGTTGAACTGTGATGCGATCAATTGATGGTTAACTGTGATATGATTAGCCTATCGAAAATATGCTAACTTGTTGGCTGATGGGTTTTTTTTTGTTGTTGTTTCCAGGAGGAAAACTAAAGGATCTATTTGACTTTATGATCTGGTGAACTGTAGTGTCTTGAGATCACCTGTGTTGTAAATAAACTGAATTTATTTGAATTTGGTATTATGTCAGATGGTAATAATGATGTTACATGCCATCCAGAGACGTAGAGAGAGAAATAAATTTCAAAGACCGACTGATTTTAATCAAATAAATTGATCGACATTGAATTTAAGTCCTACAGCCGCCACAGGCTACATACGCTACGGAAAAAAATAAACAACTGGGGTTCAGCAAAGAAATCCGACCGCTGCAACCAATGAAACCAACCGTTCTGGGTTCGTAAATATGGAGCTGATATGCAACAAATGGGACAGGAGACAGGCCAGAGTGTTCAGCGGTAACCCCGCTTCTGGTTCTCTTTATTCTTCTTCTTTTACAACACACAACAAAAACTCACATTCTCCCCCTGCCGTAAAACCCAGTGAACTCTCGCTCTCCAGCAACTGGAAAGGACACACCGTAACAGTCTGTTACAATAATATTCAGTTGATTAACTCAGCTGTCGTGATGTACTGAGGGAATGTCCATCAGATTAACAGCATTGAGATGGGTAACAGCAGTCTTTGGTAACATTCAAGTTAATCAAGTTTCTTTGTGACATTCCAGTTGCCTGGAATGTCACAAAGAAAATGTCAATAAAGGCCCATATTTACATTATATGCATGTATTTGACCTTGATAAAACAGGCGTATAAGTAACAAGGGTCTGTCCTGATAGTGTTTATGTTATCCTTTTATATCCTAAACAGAATTTCAGTGCTTGCATAAACAGACAGACATTTGCTTGCTGTACCATAGATCTATCAGAAAGCAGGATGGTTATGGCCATTAGTAAATAGAGCTGACTGTCATGGGATGCCTGAGGGTAAAACTACAGTTTTAGTTAACTGATATTAATTATCCATCCATCACACTTAATCCTATCTGGGGTAGCAAGAAGTGCTGGTGCCTATCTCCAGCTGTCTACGCGCAAGACGCAGGGTCCACCCTGGACAGGTCGCCAGTCCATCACAGGGCAACACAGAAACAAACAGGACAAACAACCATTCACACACACCCACACATGTGTTTGGACTAATGGGGGAAGCCAGAGAAACTGGAGAAAACCCATACATGCACAGGGAGAACATGGGAATTCCATGCACAAAGACCCCAGCACAGGAATTGAACCCAGAATGTTCTTGCTGCAAGGTAGCAGTGCTACATTCTGTGCCATTGAGCAGCCATCCAGTATTAAATAAACTGATCTACAGCTACTACAAGTTCAGGTCAATCTTCCTCGGACATCAAAGAAAAGTAAATTCCCACTCCTAAAAAAAATACAAAGACTCAATCCAGCCACCCCTCAATCCATATACAGTGTACTTTTTAGTATATTATATATAGATACATTCAGACAGTAAGGGATTTAAATGTCACATGCATTTAAATTTTAAAAGAATAACTTTAGTTGTATAATGTATAGAATAATTTCATGTGCAACTACATATTCCTGTTACTTAAATACAGTGTGCGCTGTCTTTAAAAACAAACAAGTACGTTCGATGCATATTCATGGTTTGGCATACGACATTGCACTTTCACTGGTTCTTGTTTACACCGGTCTCTGTGGGCAAAAACCTCCTTCCATTATGTCAGAGATTAAATCATTTGTGAAGCAGTTAGCCTGTTCCCTGGCTTATCTTCTTTACTAATGCCTTTACAGGTTATTTGCAGTGATCTGATTTCAAAGCTATGTCACCAGCATCCCCTGTGGCTTTACGCTTTTGGAATTACTTTCTACTAGTCTGAAGAGACTAAGAAAGGCCTCTGTTATCCCTGCTGTCACTTCAAACACACTGCCTGTGTCCTACAACATCTCAATGCATTGAAATGCGTTGAAACATCATTTAAATTCCTGGGGGTACACATCTAAGATGTTACGTGGTGCACCAACACAAAAGCATTTACCAAGAAGGAGTAGCAGAAACTAAAATTTCAGACTATACTCATTAAAAAAACACATTAAACAAAGCTGCTGGTCCTTATACGAGTCATTCTTTTAAAGCATACTCATCTTTAGCAGTAGAAAAGCGGCCTCTGTCAAGGGTTATGACGACAGTCCAGAAGACTGCCCTTTCCCTTTCTTGGAATAGCTAGCCAACTCCCTCTGGCTTTCTGTTCAAGCTCTATTCTAACAAAAATACTCTATGTATCCAGGTGTACCCTCTGAGACACTTGCTAACGTACACCCCTTCATATATTTTGGGTTTTATAATGAAGAGCTTTAGCTGTCTTCAACATTTGTTTAACTTGCATTTTGTAGTTCTTTTTCAAAATGCTGTATTTCAGTTTGACCAGCATCATTCAACTGTGTGTCTATCGTCTAATAATGTTCGGATGGCTAAAGTTTGTTAACTTTTAGTACAGCAGTCTAGACGTCCCTCTTCTAACCACAAAAGTGACCTCACCGTTGACCACATGAAGGAGAAGGAGGTAGGGACAGCGATTACATGAGGGTGTCAATATGATTATCTTTAATCAGTAACGACACTTACCAGTGGCCATGATAAGTGCTTTATGAACAGGTTTCCCCATTATACTGACTGACAGTACAGAAAAAGCCCCTGTGAAAAACGTTTAACAAGGAAAATACATTATTTTTTCATATGCTCTTTGTGCGACACTAATTTACACACCTTCATTTTTGAGGTTTACAATGGAGATCATTAACCGTTATCTACATTTGTGTACCTTGCATTTTGGGTAGTTATTTTTTTGAAGGCAGTATCATGCTCATCATCATCAATCATTTGTCTGTCCATTGGGTGATGACGTCTGTAAGGCTGAAGGCTGTCTGGATTCAGCACAGCAGTTCCTTTCCTACCCTGGATAATGTTCAAGAAGCTAGGAACCGGAGGTAAATTCTAAAATTTGAGGTATTCAGATTAGCCCAGTCTTTCTAAATGTATTTTTGAACACGGCCACCAAAGTAGTCAAAAAAAGAAAAAGTTGTCTATTAACAACCCATCATCCATGTCAAGCTTTAGAAAAGTGGTCAAAATAATAAATTTACAAAACCTTCCATCCACACCAGACATTTGGCAAACAATCAACAAGCACCTGGTTTGTTCTTAATTACTCCAATTAATTGGAGGGTCTAACAATTAACAACGTGATCTAAATATTTCCAAATATAAAAATTAAATTACAAATGTTGTTTCTAAATTAACTTAAATATATTCTACCTACTAAAAGGAGAAAACTAAATTGGTAGAAATAACAAAACATTAGCATAAATGACCACAACAGTATGCTTTCTCTACTCAATATCATGATAAATATCTTGTGATTGAAAGAAACCCTCACAGAGTTTTTTGTAAAAAGATGATAGATTCCAATTAAACCATTCTTCAGCTTTGTTTGCTCCACACAAAGAGTTGCCAGTGAAAAAAAAAAAGAAAGAAATCTTTGGTAAATCGAAGGCCAACATGTGTCCTCTCATGTCACAGTATGGTGTTTTAATCCTCTTCAGTGATCTGCAGCTAATGAATCACACTTCTACACTCGTCTTCTCCTCAGAAGTGACAGTTACTGCCAACTCAATCACTCGCCATCAGTTACAAAAACACCCAGGATATTTATTTCCTTCTTAACCAGTCACCCGAAGTCTCTCTTTCCTTCTTGCTTCTTCCTCTTTCATTTCTTCCTCAGATTTCCCCTTTAATTTGCCCCACATTTAGTGGCGCGTAAAGATGGTTTGAGGCAGAACAGCGTTGTGGTATTTAATGTGTCGCCTGGCAGAGGGGTATTTTTTCACTCTCTCCCTGAGCACTGCAAAGGTTAGTTGGTGAATCTAAATCGGCCATTAGTGTGAGCTAGCACCCCTGTCTTTCTCTGAGTGATAGCTCCATGGATCAGAGTGTGTTTTTTGTCTTCTAGAAAGTCAAGGCTGTCTTAAACTGAACTGCAAATTAAAGGTAGATAAAAAATAAACTTTTGCATATCTTGACCCATTACTATGGATAAATAAATATATGTTATATATTTTGTTTCTTTTTTCCTCCAAGCTCGGGTCCTCTACGTAACGCCTGGGAGATTGTGGGTTCTGCGCAGCCTTGCTGCACTCTTCTGGACCGAGATGTCTGATGTATTTCCAGGGATCTGCTGTAACCACTCCTCCAGTTTGGGGGTCACTGCCCCAAGTGCCCCAGTGATAATTGACACCACTGATGCCTTGACCTTCCAGGATTTCTCCAGCTCTTCTCTGAGCCCCTGGTATTTCTCTAGTTTCTCATGTTCCTTTCCCTGATCTTGCAGTCACTTGGTATTGCTATGTCAACCACAATGGCTTTCCTCTGCTTTTTGTCCACCACCACAATGTGGGGTTGGTTTGCCATTACCATTTGACCCGTCTGTATCTGGAAGTCCCCACAGGATCATGGCTCAGTCATTCTCTACCATCTTTGGTGATGTTTCCCATGACCTTGGGGTTTTCGAGCCCATACTTTGCAATAGAGACTGACACGGGAGTGAATTTTCACTCCTGTCCCGTCCCAATCCCACAGAAAAAATGTGTGTCCCGATCCCGGGCCAGAGTAGAAACCTAAATCCTGTCCCGTCCCACTCCTGGTGAAATTACTCCCACTCCCATCCCGCTCCCATTCAGAATAACTCCCGCTCCTGTACCACTCCCATTCGAGTCCAGTTCGCCACTAACTGTTGGTCCCTACATTGTTGCTTTTGAGTGCGGGTGAAAAACTCAGGACAGAAACGCTGTTGGTTTTTGGGTCGTGTAGTTTTTTTGACTCGCATTATAGTGTAGGCTTCAAGGAAAAAAACTACAAAATGGCGGCGCCAGTACTGGATTTTGTTTTCTATTTTATTTAATTTTTTGGCATCAATCCTAGTTTTTTTTTATTACTATTGGTTTGCTCCCGCTCCCGTCTGCTCCCGTTTATGTTTAATCCTGTACCGTCCCAATCACGTGATCGTTACTAATACTGACTCCCATCCCACGGGAATCCCGTGACCCGTGGGATTCCTGAAAAAATGTCAGTCTCTACTTTGCAATGACTAAAGAAAAAAGTAGTTGCCACCGCTGTAGCTCATCTGCTGTTGTACAGACGTAACAGTCAGAGCCGTTGGAACAAAGCCAAATGCAGTGCGCTGGTTGGCCAGGTCAAATTTGAGCGCTTTGCTTTGTGGAATGATGGCCCAGACTGCAGACGGGGAAAAAATATTCTGGGATACTTTTTTAAATTGAACAATAACAAACCGTTCTACAGTTTAAAAATCTTTACTTTCATGGCTTTAAAGTTTTTTGCTGTAAAATTCAAAGAAATGTTTAAGATAATAAGTTAATTTTGCATTTACAAACAGTTTTCTTTACAGGAAAAACATACAAATATTGTGTCATGTTTGGTTTCAGGTTCCTAACCCACATGCAGAACACTCAAGAGACTGGGAAAAAGTTCAAAGGTTTATTAAAGAATTTGTACAATAAAACAGATCAGGGGGTTATCAGATCCAGGACTGGTCACGACTGGGTTCACTGCAGAGGGGGACAGAGGTGTTAGCAGATGTCCAGGTAATTTGCAGGTCTGTACCTGTTCTGGAGTTTGAGCAGAGCGGCAGAGGGGGGG